>NC_057812.1:625289271-625289515 GCF_018294505.1 Triticum aestivum | reverse complement strand
GGGCGCGCGCCCACGTGGCAGCGCCTGAGTGGCGGAGGCGGGCGGCGGCGGACGCGTCCGGCGCTGGGGCGGACGTGTCCGTCGGCGGCGGAGGATGTTTTTTTTTTGAACTAGGGTTTCGGACGGGGGAAGAAGAGATCCGAATGGAGGGGGTATAAATAGGCATAGAGGGAGCTAGGAGAGTCCAAATGAGGTGCGGTTTTCGCCCACACGATCGTGATCGAACGCTCTAGGACATGGAGCA
>NC_057812.1:625279841-625289259 GCF_018294505.1 Triticum aestivum | reverse complement strand
GAGTGGCGGAGGCGGGCGGCGGCGGACGCGTCCGGCGCTGGGGCGGACGTGTCCGTCGGCGGCGGAGGATGTTTTTTTTTTGAACTAGGGTTTCGGACGGGGGAAGAAGAGATCCGAATGGAGGGGGTATAAATAGGCATAGCGGGATCTAGGAGAGTCCAAATGAGGTGCGGTTTTCGCCCACACGATCGTGATCGAACGCTCTAGGACATGGAGTAGAGTTTGGTGGGTTTTGGGCCAAATTTGGGGGGTGTTGGGCTGCAACACACACGAGGCCTTTCCGGTCCCTCGGTTAACCGTTGGAGTATCAAACGAAGTCCAAATGACCCGAAACTTGACAGGCGGTCTACCGGTAGTAAACCAAGGCCGCTTGGCAAGTCTCGGTCCAATCCGGAAATGTTTAAACCCCACACACGAAAGAAGACTAGAAATGACCACCGGAGGAGAACGAAGCGCCGGAATGCAAAACGGACAACGGGGAAAATGCTCGAATGCATGAGATGAACATGTATGCAAATGCAATGCACGTGATGACATGATAAGAGATGCACGAAAAAGAAAAACAGCACACGGAGACAAAGACCCAAACCCAAGAAATAAATATAACTTAGCGCCAAAGACGGCAAGAGTTGGATACAAATATGGAAAGTATATCTGGGGCGTTACAACACTCCACCACTACGAAAAGATCTCGTCCCGAGATCTAGGACTGAAAGAACTCCGGGTACTCAGAACGGAGGTGATCCTCGCGTTCCCAGGTAGCTTCACGGTCGGAATGGTGAGACCACTTGACTTTGAGAAATTTGATTAACTTGTTGCGAGTCTTGCGTTCAGTCTCTTCAAGAATAGCAACTGGGTGCTCACGATAAGAGAGATATTCTTGGAGCTCAATGTCCTCGAAGTTGACGGTGCGGTCAGGAGTCTTGAAGCACTTTCGAAGCTGAGAGACATGGAACACATCATGAACATTTGCAAAGTTTGAAGGAAGCTCGAGTTTATAGGCGAGGTCGCCTCTCTTGCTGACAATCTTGAAAGGTCCCACGTATCTAGGGGCAAGCTTCCCTTTGATACCAAAGCGACGAGTACCTTTCATGGGAGAGACGCGGAGGTAAACATGATCTCCGATCTCGAAAGCCAATTCACGGTGCTTACTATCATTGTAGCACTTCTGGCGGGATTGAGCTGCTTTGAGGTTATCACGAATGACTTTGCACATTTCTTCTGCTTCTGTGATTAAGTCATTACCCAGCAGCTGACGTTCACCAGTTTCAGACCAGTTGAGAGGGGTACGACACTTCCTGCCATATAGAATTTCAAAGGGGGCCTTGCCCGAACTTGCTTGAAAGCTGTTGTTGTATGAGAATTCAGCATAAGGAAGACAGTCCTCCCACTTCATGCCGAAAGAAATCACACAAGCCCTGAGCATGTCTTCGAGAATCTGGTTGACACGCTCGACTTGACCGCTCGTTTGAGGATGGAAAGCTGTGCTGAAGCGGATGTTGGTGCCCATGGCCTTCTGAAAAGAATCCCAAAACTTGGAGGTAAAGATGCTGCCACGGTCTGAAGATATCACTTGAGGAATACCGTGCAGAGAGACAATGCGAGAGGTATAGAGTTCCGCCAATTGAGCTGCAGTGATCGACTCTTTGATAGGCAGAAAATGAGCCACTTTGGTGAGCTTGTCGATGACAACAAAGATAGCATCATTGCCACGCTTGGACTTTGGAAACCCAGTCACGAAGTCCATTTCAATGTGGTCAAACTTCCATTCTGGAATGGCAAGAGGTTGGAGGAGACCAGCTGGCCTTTGGTGTTCTGCCTTCACTCTTCTGCAGACATCACATTCATTCACGAATTGAGCGATCTCGCGCTTCATTCGAGTCCACCAATAAGCTTGCTTGAGGTCCTGATACATCTTCGTACTACCAGGGTGGATGGAGAGGAGAGAGTTGTGAGCCTCGTTCATGATCACCTTACGAAGTTCACCTTTGGGCACAACAATTCGATCCTCGAAGAAGAGAGTGTCCTTGTCATCAAGTCGGTAGCACTTGTACTTGGACTGACTCTTTGCAATACCAAACTTCACCTTCTTCACCATAGCATCAAGAAGTTGGGCTTGGCGAATCTGGTCTTCTAAGGTAGGAGAGACTTGAAGGTTGGCGAGGAAACCTTGAGGAACAACTTGCAGATTAAGTTTGCGGAAAGCTTCGCAAAGCTCGGGTTGATAAGGCTTGAGAATCAGACTGTTGCAATATGCTTTTCTGCTCAAAGCGTCAGCAATCACATTAGCCTTGCCTGGAGTATACTCGATACTCGGATTGTACTCTTGAATCATTTCGACCCATCGAGTCTGCCTGAGGTTGAGATTAGGCTGAGTGAAGATGTACTTGAGACTCTTGTGATCAGTGAAAATATCCACTTTCCTTCCCAATAGAAGATGTCTCCAAGTCAACAAAGCGTGCACAACTGCCGCCAACTCGAGATCATGAGTGGGGTAGTTCTTCTCATTAGGTTTCAACTGGCGAGAGGTATAAGCGACAACTTTCTTCTCTTGCATCAGTACAGCACCGAGACCTTGGAGAGAGGCATCACAAAAGACCTCGTACGGCTTGGTTTCGTCAGGCGGAGTCAGAACTGGAGCAGTGATCAACTTCTCTTTCAAAGTGTTGAAAACAATATCACACTCCGGAGACCAAACGTACTTGACGTGCTTCTGAAGAAGATTTGAGAGAGGCTTGGCGATCTTAGAAAAGTTTTCAACGAATCTTCTGCAATAGCTTGCGAGACCGAGGAAACTACGGAGTTGCTTCACGTTCTGAGGAGGTTCCCAATTCACAATTGCGGACACCTTCTCAGGATTCATGGAAATGCCCTTGGCAGAGATGATATGACCAAGATAAAGAACCTCATCGAGCCAAAATTCACACTTGGAGAACTTGGCGTAGAACTGATGTTCTCTGAGCTTGTCAAGAACCAAACGCAAGTGCTTGGCATGATCTTCCTTGTTCTTCGAGAAAACCAGAATGTCGTCGAGATAGACCAAAACAAATTCATTGGTGTAGGGGTTGAAGATGAAGTTCATCATGCGAGAGAACGTCGGAGGAGCGTTGGCGAGGCCAAAAGACATGACGGTGTATTCATATGAACCAAAGCTTGTCCTGAACGCCGTCTTGGGAATATCTTGCTCACGAATACGAATCTGATGATAGCCCATACGGAGATCGAGCTTGGAGAATACTTGAGCACCCTTGAGTTGTTCGAACAGCTCATTGATGTTGGGAAGTGGGTATTTGTTCTTGATGGTCTTCTTGTTTACTGGACGGTAATCAACACAAAGTCGACTCGATCCATCCTTCTTCTTCACAAAAAGAACACCACAACCCCACGGAGAAGTACTAGGCCGGATGAGACCCAATCTTTCTTGCTCATCGAGTTGTTTCTTCAACTCCTTCAACTCTTCGGGGCCGAGCTTGTAGGGACGTTTGCACACAGGTTCCGTACCGGGCTCAAGTTCAATAACGAATTCAACCGGCCGGTTTGGAGGCATCCCTGGAAGTTCTTCTGGAAAAACGTCTTGATACTCACAAACAACCGGAATCTGCGAAATAGCATCCAATTCACCCTTCTCATTGAGAGAAAACAACCGGATGGTATTATCCCGAGCGGCAAAGACAATGACATCCTCAGACGAATGAGTCAGTTGAATCTGCCTGGCTGCACAATCAAGCTGAGCTTTATGCTTAGAGAGCCAGTCCATCCCGAGAATAAGATCGATATCCGAGTTGCCAAGAACCATTGGAGAAGCAAGAAACTTGAAATCACCCATCAAGATTGAAATATGCGGCACCTCCATACTGGAACTCAGTCGCTTAGCTGGAGAGACGACTTGCATAGCTCTAGGTAATGCCTTAGTGCTAAAATTGTTCTCCGATGCAAATGGAAATGACATGAAGGAATGCGATGCACCAGAGTCAAAAAGAATTTTTGCAGGAATATCATTAACAGGAAGGTTACCCATGATCACATCTGACGAGTCCTCTGCCTGGGCTGCATTCATCAAATTGACCTTGGCGTGCTTGGGATTATGCTTGACCACAGCTGTACTTGCCAATCTGACAGGAGGAGGAGGAGGAAGACGCCTCTGGTTGGTACACTTGTTGGCATAGTGACCCTTCTGTTGGCACTTGTTGCACGTGACCTCTGAAAGCGGACGGTGATACGGAGCACTCGGTCTTGGAGCTTGAGACGAAGCCTTGTTCTGAAAGCCTGGGTTGGGTGGGTGGGAGAAACCACTGCCACCTTTACTCTTCTGCTGAAACGGCTGACGGAACGGAGGAGGAGGAAGCCAATACTTCTGCTGCTTGGCCACTTGAGTAAAGGAAGACGGAGTAATATCTCTGGCACGCTTCCTGGAAGCATCACACCTCATCTGAGCAGCCTCTTGCTTGAGTGCCATGTTGTAGAACTCATCGTATCTCAACGGCTCAAAGAGGACAAGAGCGAGCTGAATTTCCTCACGAAGACCACCCCTGAACTGATAGATCATGCTCTTCTCATCAGCAACATCCTGCTTGGCAAAACGGGCGAGCTTCTGGAACAACTTGTTGTAGTCATAGACAGACAAAGAGCCTTGCTTCAGATTGCGGAATTCCTGACGCTTACTCTCAACCACACTTTGAGGGATGTGATGAGCGCGGAAATCTTGACGGAAATCGTCCCAAGTGATCAGACGTCCACCTCTGGAATCCTTGTACTGCTGGAACCACTCTGCAGCCTGATCTTTGAGCTGGAAAGAAGCGAACTTGACGAAATCTTCAGGCCTGACGTTGCTGCATTCAAAATGCTTGCCCAGATCCACTAGCCAATCGTCAGCATCGGTAGCCTCAACACAACTGCTGAACGTCTTTGGGCCATTTGCGAGGAACTGGTTCAGAGTAGCAAAGTGGTGCTGATTATGGCCTTGATTCCCTTGACTGCCTTGATTGCGCTCTTGGAGAATTTGCATGATCAACTGTTTGTTTGCATTAGTAGCGGCCATCACAGCTTGCCATGCTTCCGGAGGAGGCGGAGGTGGAGGCGGATCAGGATTCGGAGTCGTGCGCGTTGGAGGAGCCATCCTGAAGAGGTTGACCACCATTAGCACATTGATAGACAACAATATAGAAGCTGAATCCAACGGAATGAAAATTGCAACAAATAGTCTTCACATCCGAACAAAATGAACGAATGCATTCCTCTTCAAATGGTCACATATCCATAAATTGAGAAGCCACAAAGAATTAAGGTAGAGAAATAAATCAGCAAGGTACGGATCAAGAACGAATAATCGGTAAGAAATCCCAATCTCAAACCAATATCCGTGGAAGAAGAACTAGAGCTACTAGAATTCCCACCTATGAAACTCCCGAACCTTTCCGGTTATGCAATCAGGTGTTGGGGATACAGGGGAAGCACAATATCTCACCCAAACTAGCAAATCCTACATCCAGCTGTATCCATCCTTCAACACATAACCAAGAAAACTTCGGAAACCATCTACCTCAACCTTCGAAAAGCATCCGTTATACAAGTTATGGAGATACTCCCGAACTCCCGCCCCAGTACTGGGTGGCGTCGAGGTTATCTCACCAACGAACTGTATAAAAGAGATTTTCGATGTCGGCGAACATATCTCAAGTATGCCAGAATTGCAACGATAAAATTGTGACGACAACACCTCGGAGCTCAACTCCCCGGGACACTGCCACAACCCCTAAAGACAGGAGGCACCAAGAACAACGTTCTCGTCACAAAACCATCGGAACAAATCCAAGATACTCGCGTGATCCTAAAATTTTTTTTAGTGAAATTTGAGAAGAGAAGAGTCAAAACTCTATGTCAGGATGCCTTACCAGAGCGATGAGGAGACTGGGAAGTAAAAAGAATTCCTAAGCTCTCCGATATATAATTCCTAAGGACTCAAAACATTTTTCTAGACACAACTCGGCTGCTAAAAACGATCAAGCAATGGGGGCTCCTAAGGTCGGGGAAGGCTCTGATTACCAACTTGTAACGCCCTCGATGCGGCTATAGCTCCCACGTGTCGAGGCACGATTTAGAGGCATAACCGCATTGAAAGCAATGTCGCAAGTCAGGCAATCATTACAACATCCCATGTAATATATAATAAAAGGGGGAGATAACATAGTTGGCTTACACTCGCCACGTCACATCAGAGTACATAAATAACATCCATCATACAATTCACTCATGGCCCGACTACGGTGCCAAAATAGAAAAGACCCCCAACATGCGACAAGGCCCTGAATCGATTACCCCAACTAGGCACCACTACTGATCATCCGGAAAAGACACGTAGTATCGCTGAGAGTCCTCATCGAACTCCCACTTGAGCTCGTAATCGTCAACTGGAGCAGAAACACCTGGACCTGCATCTGGAGTTGTAGTATCTGTGAGTCACAGGGACTCAGCAATCTCACACCCACGCGATCAAGACTATTTAAGCTCATAGGAATGGATAAGGCAAATATATGTGGAGCTACAGCAAGCGACTAGCATATGTGGTGTCTAACTTATACGCAAAAGAGAGCGAGAAGAGAAGGCGAAGCACGAGCGAGAAGCTAAAGGAACATCCTGCGCAAGCATAACTCCAACACCGTGTCCACTTCCCGGACTCCGCCGAGAAGGGGCCATCACGGTAACACACACGGTTGATTCATTTTAATTAAGTTAAGTTAAAGTTATCTACAACCGGACATTAACAAATTCCCATCTGCCCATAACCGCGGGCACGGCTTTCGAAAGATCAATCCCTGCAGGGGGGTCCCAACTTAGCCCATAACAAGCTCTCACGGTCAACGAAGGAATAGACCTCCACCCAAGACACACCGATCAGACTCGGTATCTTGGTACAACAAGATGATTCGACAGGTTAAAACAAGTCCAACAACACCGCCTGAATGTGCCGACAAATCCCGATAGGAGCTGCACATATCTCTTTCTCAGGGCACACTCAGATGAGACTAGCTACGAGTAAAACCAACCCTCAAGTTTCCCCGAGGTGGCCCCGCAGGCAGCTCAGTTCGGGCCAACACTCAGAGGGAGCACTGGCCCAAGGGGGGCTAAAATACGATGACCCTCGGGCTCCGGAAACCCAAGGGAAAAAAAGGCTAGGTGGCAAATGGTAAAACCAATGTTGGGCATTGTTGGAAAAGCTTTAATCAAGGCGAACTATCAAGGGGTTCCCATTATAGCCCAACCGTGTAAGGGACGCAACAATCCGGGAACATAACGCCGATATGACGGAAACTAGGGCGGCAAGAGTGGAACAAAACACTAGGCGAGAGGCCGAGCCTTCCACCCTTTACCAAGTATATAGATGCATTAAGATAACATAGCAATATAATGATATCCCAACAAGTAAAATAAATGTTCCAACAAGGAACGGCTCCAATCTTCACCTGCAACTAACAACGCTATAAGAAGGGCTGAGCAAAGCGGTAACATAGCCAATCAACGGTTTGCTAGGATAATGGTGGGTTAAAGGTTCAACATGGCAATTGGGAGGCTGACAAGCAAAAGGTAGGCATCGTAGCAGTGGCAAAGCAAAAGAGCGAGCAAACTAGCATAGCAAAGATAGTAGTGATTTCGAGGGTATGATCATCTTGCCTGCACAGTTGTCAGAGTTGACTGGATCCTCACAAGCAAACTCAATGGGCTCCTCGGTAGCGAACTCGTCTCCCGGCTCTACCCAACAAGGCAAACAAGCAACAAGGATACAATCAACCACGGGCAAGTCCAAGCAATATGATGAAATGACGATATGCTATGCGGGATGCGATGCGGGATGCAAAATGCAAGATATGACAGGAAATGCATGAACCTGGCATCAACTTGGAAAACCAAGTGTGCCACTGGATAGAGGGGATGAAATCGATTGAAAACGATATAAAGATCATTGGAATCGGAGCTACGGTTTGGAAATGGCGAGTGTTTTAAGATATGACACCGGTCTGCGATTAACAGCAAGTAGGCATCTAAATGCAACGAAATGAACATGCTACAGCCACCAAACATGAAAACAAAATACATGGCAGTGATGTACACAATATGGTTATCAAAACACTAGCACTGAGACATAGGAAAATTCATCCATTAAGAGGTTCAAACAAGCATGGCTAAAACGCAAATGCAAAACAGATTTCAGACTTAGTGAAATTAACACTAGTCTGAAATTTCAGATCACGATGCTCTCTTCGGAGCAGCAAAACAACATGATAGAAAACCTGAACATGACAAGTAAGAACATGGCCTGGAGCTACTCAACAAGCTTAACAAAACACCCAAAGTGACGTGGGGCCAAAAGGGTTCACAAAATACTCTACCGAGCTCACGAACATAGCTCGAACACAATCAGTTTTCAGACTTAGTGAAAACTGAGACATGCTGAAATATAACTCACGAAGGCATGTAAACGAGCTCGATGCACTCACTACGGTGCAAGTCATGGCAAGGAAAGCATATAATCAGCAAGAAGGCACAATGTGCTAGCTACACATGGCAAGAACGAAGGCATAGCATGAATGGAACACTAACGGTAGCATCGGCAAAATCGCAAACAAGTTGACGATCTGCCCAGATTAACAACGAAGCAAAAGTTGAGCTCGATTGAGTCAACCTAGAGCACTCCACATATGCCAACAAAGACATGGATGGATAGATCATAACATAAATATCAAAACTCCCTTACTGATCATCCTCAAAAGAGGCACGGATCACTAGGAAACAAGCTGGACATATAGCATCATGAACTAAAATATCCCAGACTTAGTGAAAATCACTAAGTCCCTGAAATCTGCAATCTCAGGTACCTCTCTTCGCAAGCTTGCACAAGACAACACACACATCCTAAAAATGCATGGGTGGCACCTCTCGAAAGAAGACAAAATGCTTAACAATTCATCCCAAAGGGGCACAGGCATATCATGCACGAATTAAACATGGCAAAAATGACAAAAGTGCATGATGAACTAACGGATCTGCAATTTAACTCACGAAGCCTCCTTCTAACAGCATTTTTGGTATCAAGATGACCTCAAATGCAAATTATGAAATGGAATGAAATGATGTACATGTCGAGACGAAGATTTTGATATATCATACGCCCAAAACGGAGCTACTGTTGCGGAGATACAAGCAGTCAAAGATAGCACGAAAATTAGGGTTTCGGGGGAGAGAAGTCAACCTGAGATCCAGATCTGGATCCAAAACACTGTTCACGCCGGCGCGGGATTCGAGGTCCGCCGGGCTCTCGCCGGAGCTCACCGGAGGGAGACGCGAGGCGGCGCCGGGGAGGTTGGAGGAGGCCGGGCCGACCGGAGTCGGTCGCCGGAGTGGCGGGCGAGGGCGGCGGCGCTCG
>NC_057812.1:625279387-625279666 GCF_018294505.1 Triticum aestivum | reverse complement strand
AGAGGACGGCGGCGGGGCGCGGGACGAAGGGCGGCGACGGATCGGGCCTCGGGGGCCCCTCCTGGGCCTCCCGGGCCGGCGGCGGGGAAGAGAAGCGGCGCCACGTGGCAGCTCCTGAGTGGCGGAGGCGGGCGGCGGCGGACGCGTCCGGCGCTGGGGCTGACGTGTCCGTCGGCGGCGGAGGATGTTTTTTTTTGAACTAGGGTTTCGGGGGAGAAGACGAATCCGAAAAATGGAGGGGCTATTTATAGGCATAAGTGGAGCTAGGAGAGTCCAAAA
>NC_057812.1:625170588-625279103 GCF_018294505.1 Triticum aestivum | reverse complement strand
CTCCTGGGCCTCCCGGGCCGGCGGCGGGGAAGAGGAGCGGCGCCACGTGGCAGCGCCTGAGTGGCGGAGGCGGGCGGCGGCGTACGCGTCCGGCGCTGGGGCGGACGTGTCCGTCGGCGGCGGAGGATGTTTTTTTTTGAACTAGGGTTTCGGACGGGGGAAGAAGAGATCCGAATGGAGGGGGTATAAATAGGCATAGCGGGAGCTAGGAGAGTCCAAATGAGGTGCGGTTTTCGCCCACACGATCGTGATCGAACGCTCTAGGACATGGAGTAGAGTTTGGTGGGTTTTGGGCCAAATTTGGGGGGTGTTGGGCTGCAACACACACGAGGCCTTTCCGGTCCCTCGGTTAACCGTTGGAGTATCAAACGAAGTCCAAATGACCCGAAACTTGACAGGCGGTCTACCGGTAGTAAACCAAGGCCGCTTGGCAAGTCTCGGTCCAATCCGGAAATGTTTAAACCCCACACACGAAAGAAGACTAGAAATTACCACCGGAGGAGAACGAAGCGCCGGAATGCAAAACGGACAACGGGGAAAATGCTCGAATGCATGAGATGAACATGTATGCAAATGCAATGCACGTGATGACATGATAAGAGATGCACGAAAAAGAAAAACAACACACGGAGACAAAGACCCAAACCCGAGAAATAAATATAACTTAGCGCCGAAGACGGCAAGAGTTGGATACAAATATGGAAAGTATATCTGGGGCGTTACATCCAATGTCCATGGTCAGGAGACGTAACCATCTATTGATCAACGAGCTAATCAACTAGAGGCTCACTAGGGACATGTTGTGGTCTATGTATTCACACATGTATTACGATTTCTGGATAACACAATTATAGCATGAACAATAGATAATTATCATGAACAAGGAAATAAAATAATAACCATTTTATTATTGCCTCTAGGGCATATTTCCAACAGTCTCCTACTTGCACTAGAGTCAATAATCTCGTTACATTGTGATGAATCAAACACCCATAGAGTTCTGGTGTTGATCATGTTTTTCTCGAGGAAGAGGTTTAGTCAACGGATCTGTGACATTCAGGTCCGTATGCACTTTACAAATATCTATGTCTCCATTTTGAACATTTTCACGAATGGAGTTGAAGCGATGCTTGATATGCCTGGTCTTCCTGTGAAACCTGGGCTCCTTGGCAAGGGCAATAGCTCCAGTGTTGTCACAGAAGAGAGTCATCGGGCCCGACGCATTGGGAATAACTCCTAGGTCGGTAATGAACTCCTTCATCCAGATTGCTTCTTGTGCTGCCTCTGAGGCTGCCATGTACTCCGCTTCACATGTAGATCCCGCCACGACGCTTTGCTTGCAACTGCACCAGCTGACTGCCCCACCATTCAAAATATACACATATCCGGTTTGTGACTTAGAGTCATCCAGATCTGTGTCGAAGCTAGCATCGACATAACCCTTTACGACGAGCTCTTCGTCACCTCCATAAATGAGAAACATATCCTTAGTCCTCTTCAGGTACTTCAGGATATTCTTGACCGCTGTCCAGTGTTCCATGCCGGGATTACTTTGGTACCTTCCTACCAAACTTACGGCAAGGTTTACATCAGGTCTGGTACATAACATGGCATACATAATAGACCCTATGGCCGAGGCATAGGGGACGACACTCATCTTTTCTCTATCTTCTCCCATGGTCGGGCATTGAGCAGTGCTCAATCTCACACCTTGCAATACAGGCAAGAACCCCTTCTTGGACCGATCCATATTGAACTTCTTCAATATCTTGTCAAGGTACGTACTTTGTGAAAGACCAATGAGGCGTCTTGATCTATCTCTATAGATCTTGATGCCTAATATATAAGCAGCTTCTCCAAGATCCTTCATTGAAAAACACTTGTTCAAGTAGGCCTTTATGCTTTCCAAGAATTCTATATCATTTCCCATCAGTAGTATGTCATCCACATATAATATAAGAAATGCTACAGAGCTCCCACTCACTTTCTTGTAAACACAGACTTCTTCATAAGTCTGTGTAAACCCAAACGCTTTGATCATCTCATCAAATCGAATGTTCCAACTCCGAGATGCTTGCACCAACCCATAGATTGAGCGTTGGACCTTGCACACCTTGTCAGCATTCTTAGGATCGAAAAAACCTTCCGGCTGCATCATATACAATTATTCCTTAAGGAAACCATTAAGGAATGCCGTTTTGACGTCCATTTGCCATATCTCATAATCATAGAATGCGGCAATTGCTAACACAATTCAGATGGACTTCAGCTTCGCTACGGGTGAGAAAGTCTCATCGTAGTCAACCCCTTGAACTTGTCGATAACCCTTAGCGACAAGCCGAGCCTTATAGATGGTCACATTACCATCTGTGTCTGTATTCTTCTTAAAGATCCATTTATTTTCTATGGCTCGCCGATCATCGGGCAAGTTAGTCAAAGTCCATACTTCGTTTTCATACATGGATCCTATCGCGGATTTCATGGCTTCCAGCCATTTGTCGGAATCTGGGCCCACCATTGCTTCTTCATAGTTCGAAGGTTCACCATTGTCTAACAACATGATTTCCAGGACAAGGTTGCCGTACCACTCTGGTGTGGAACGTGTCCTTGTGGACCTACGAAGTTCAGTAGCAACTTGATCTGAAATTTCATGATATCATCATTAACTTCCTCTCTAGTCGGTGCAGGCACCTTAGGAACATTTTCTTGAGCTGTGCCACTCTCCGGTTCAAGAGGCAATACTTCATCAAGTTCTACTTTCCTCCCACTTACTTCTTTCGAGAGAAACTCTTTCTCTAGAAAGGATCCATTCTTGGCAACAAAGATCTTGCCTTCGGATCTAAGGTAGAAGGTATACCCAATAGTTTCTTTAGGGTATCCTATGAAGACGCATTTTTCCGATTTGGGTTCGAGCTTTTCAGGTTGAAGTTTCTTGACATAAGCATCGCATCCCCAAACTTTCAGAAACGACAGCTTAGGTTTCTTACAAAACCACAATTCATACGGTGTCGTCTCAATGGATTTTGACGAAGCCCTATTTAAAGTGAATGCGGCAGTCTCTATAGCATAACCCCAAAATGATAACGGTAGATCAGTAAGAGACATCATAGATCGCACCATATCCAATAGAGTGCGATTACGATGTTCGGATACACCATTACGCTGAGGTGTTCCAGGTGGCGTGAGTTGTGAAACTATTCCACATTTCCTTAAGTGCGTGCCAAATTCGTGACTCAAATATTCCCCCCCACGATCTGACCGTAAGAACTTGATTTTACTGTCATGTTGATTCTCAACCTCACTCTGAAATTCCTTAAACTTTTCAAAGGTCTCAGACTTGTGTTTCATTAAGTAGACATACCCATATCTACTCAAGTCAGTAGTGGGGGTGAGAACATAACGATAGCCACCGTGAGCCTCTACACTCATTGGACCGCACACATCAGTATGTATGATTTCCAATAAGTTGGTTGCTCGCTCCATTGTTCCGGAGAACGGAGTCTTGGTCATTTTGCCCATGAGGCATGGTTCACACGTGTCAAATGATTCATAATCAGGAGACTCCAAAAGTCCATCTGCATGGAGTTTCTTCATGCGTTTGACACCAATGTGACCAAGGCGGCAGTGCCACAAGTATGTGGGACTATCATTATCAACCTTACATCTTTTGGCATTCACACTATGAATATGTGTAACATCACGTTCGAGATTAAATAAGAATAAACTATTGACCAGCGGGGCATGACCATAAAACATGTCTCTCATATAAATAGAACAACCATTATTCTCAGATTTAAATGAGTAGCCATCTCTCATTAAACGAGATCCAGATACAATGTTCATGCTCAAAGCTGGTACTAAATAACAATTATTGAGGTTTAAAACTAATCCCGTAGGTAAATGTAAAGGTAGCGTGACAACGGCGATCACATCGACCTTGGAACCATTCCCGACGCGCATCGCCACCTCGTCCTTCGCCAGTCTCCGTTTATTCCGCAGTTCCTGTTTTGAGTTGCAAATATGAGCAACTGCACCGGTATCAAATACCCAGGAGCTACTACGAGCGCTGCTTAGGTACACATCAATAACATGTATATCACATATACCTTTGGCATTGCCGGCCTTCTTATCCGCTAAGTACTTGGGGCAGTTCCGCTTCCAGTGACCGTTTCCCTTGCAATAAAAGCACTCAGTCTCAGGCTTGGGTCCATTCTTTGGCTTCTTGCCGGCAGCTTGCTTACCGGGCACGGCAACTCCCTTGCCGTCCTTCTTGAAGTTCTTTTTACCCTTGCCTTTCTTGAACTTAGTGGTTTTATTCACCATCATCACTTGATCTTCCTTTTTGATTTCCACCTCCGCTGATTTCAACATTGAATATACCTCAGGAATGGTCTTTTCCATTCCCTGCATATTGAAGTTCATCACAAAGCTCTTGTAGCTAGGTGGGAGCGACTGAAGGATTCTGTCAACGACCGCATCATCCGGGAGATTAACTCCCAGCTGAGACAAGCGGTTGTGCAACCCAGACATTTTGAGTATGTGCTTGCTGACGGAACTATTCTCCTCCATCTTACAACTGTAGAACATGTCGGAGACTTCATATCTCTCGACCTGGGCATGAGCTTGGAAAACCATTTTCAGCACTTGGAACATCTCATATGCTCCGTGTTGCTCAAAACGCTTTTGGAGCCCCGGTTCTAAGGTGTAAAGAATGCCGCACTGAACCAGGGAGTAATCATCACTACGCGTATGCCAAGCGTTCATAACGTCTTGTTATGCTGGGAAAACAGGTGCTTCACCTAGCGGTGCATCAAGGACATATGCTTTCCTGGCAGCTATGAGGATAATCCTCAGGTACAGACCAAGTCCGTGTAGTTGCTGCCATCGTCTTTCAGCTTGGATTTCTCTAGGAACGCGTTGAAGTTGAGGGCAACATTAGCGTGGGCCATTTGATCTACAAAACATATTGCAAAGATTTTAGACTATGTTCATGATAATTAAGTTCATCTAATCAAATTATTTAATGAACTCCCACTCAGATAGACATCCCTCTAGTCACCTAATGATACATGATTCGAGTCAACTAGGCTGTGTCCGATCATCACGTGAGACGGACTAGTCATCATCGGTGAACATTTTCATGTTGATCGTATCTTCTATACGACTCATGTTCAACCTTTCGGTCTTCCGTGTTCCGAGGCCATGTCTGTACATGCTAGGCTTGTCAAGTCAACCTAAGTGTATTGCGTGTGTAAATCTGGCTTACACCCGTTGTATGCGAACATTAGAACCTATCACACCCGATCATCACGTGGTGCTTCGGAACAACGGACCTTAGCAACGATGCACAGTTAGGGGGAACACTTTCTTGAAATTATTGCGAGGGATCATCTTAGTTATGCTACCGTTGTTTTAAGCAAATAAGATGTAAAACATGATAAACATCACATGCAATCAAATAGTGACATGATATGGCCAATATCATTTTGCTCCTTTTGATCTTCATCTTCGGGGCGCCATGATCATCATCGTCACCGGCATGACACCATGACCTCCATCATCATGATCTCCATCATCGTGTGTTCATGAAGTTGTCTTGCCAACTATTACTTCTACTACTATGGCTAACGGTTAGTGTCAGAGATATACCCCACGGTATGACCCGGCTGGAGTTGTAAACCGGCTGGAACTTGGTAAACCGGCGAATGGTAAACCGGCGGAGAGTTAAGACAGAGAGTCAAGACAGATGGCTAAGACAGACGGTAAACCAGCTGGTGTTAAATCGGCAGACAATGGTAAACCGGCTGGTGTTAAACCGACAGACAATGTTAAACCGGCAGACAATGTTAAATCGGCAGACAATGTTAAACCGGCAGACAATGTTAAACCGGCAGACGTTAAGAAGCCCAGGAAGGGAAGTCAGAATAGTTTTAAGTTAAAGTCCGAGTTGGACTCCACATGTAACCTGCCCTTTCAACATATATAAGGAGGGGCAGGGCACCCCAAGAGGGACAGATTCACAAGTTCCACAAGTTGAACAAGTTAGGTTTAGACAATAGCTCTCGAGATAGAGCACACTTGTAACCGTGATCATCATCATCAATATCAATGAAGCAGGATGTAGGCTTTTACCTCCACCGTGAGGGGCCGAACTCGGGTAAAACCTCGCTTCTCTCGTCCCATTCAACCCCTCTCAAGCTACCACATAGATGTGTTGGCCTCACGACTAAGTCCTGACACTAAGGACATCTGCCGTGACAAAACCACGACAGTTGGCGCCCACCATGGGGCGCAGCACGGTGGTGTTGAGCTCTTGGAGGGATCTTTTATAGGGATCAAGAAGTTTGCAATTTTCCAGATGAAGAAGAATCATTGGGGAAGAATTTATATTGTGTTCAAGACAAGCAGTCAGATCTAATACCCGTTCCAGGTTTGAATTAAGAAAAGATTAGGGTTGTGTGGAGCACGCCGTCGCCACTAGATGGTCTGTCAAAATACAGATCGATTTATTCCGGTTGAAGCTGTCATTAGAAACCGAGACGAGGTTAGTTGCCTGCTCGAATTCCGAGATGATCAGGCCAGTTTTGGGGAGATCGGGCAATTTCGCTGCTGCTATTGGCCATCACCTGACGAAAACAAGAGGATACCAACCATGGACTAGTACTACGGAACAGAAGCGACAAAGGAATTAGAAAAAAGGGGTGTCGCGACCCGAATACGGAGCGGGGACAACTCGGACTCGACTCGTCTCCGCCATCGCGCGATAAACCGGCGGAACCATCCCCGTCTCCGAGCCGCTGCTATTTCGCTCAAAGCCGCCGCCGGGGTCCCTTGTCTCGCCTCGCTGAATATCTCAACTATGGCAGTGCTTAATTGACCCGGTTTGAGATGCTTCGTCCACCTCCGCCACTCTCCACCTTAATCTTAGCTGTGGGTCTCTAGCGAGTCATCTCCGTCGCCCGCCTTGTCCATGAGCAGCCGCGGCCTCAAGCCCAGACTTGCATCATCTGCCGCTGTCTTGAGCCCCTGCCTCGGCTCTGCTTCCCACTGTAGCTCCGCCGCGGACGCTCTTCGTCTCGGTCGTGTCGTCCAACCGCCATCCGGGTTGCGGTGCCGCCCCGGCCTTGAGCCATCTCAGCCGCCGCTTTGACTCGCCATGGCCTGGAAACAGATAATGGCCTTGACCCGAATTCAGCGCATCAAGCCGCCATGCTCACGCCGGATCTTGCGCGCCTTCGCTCGGCTGTGGCCGGTTTAGAGCTGCAGCCGCAGCGGCCCGGCCTCACTTCTGCCTGGAGCCACCGGTGTGCCTCCGCATCGAGCTACGGGTGCGCCTCCGCCTTGAAACCGGTTTGTGGCCTTATCCGAGTCTTAAACCGGCAAGATACGAAGCTTCAAGCTGCCTGCGCTTTGTGTCGCGGACTTTCCCACAAGCCGGTTTGCTGCCTCCATCGCCGCGCCACGACCTCACCCCTCGCCTTGTCAGCAACCGGCCACAGTCATCGCCTTTGGGCCGCCGCTCCATCGAGCGCCGCTGCCTCCGAGTTGCCGTTTTAGCCGTCGCGACCCTGAACTGGCCAGGCCACCACGCCCGTGGTTTCAGTGATCCGCCGCCGAGGCTCATCTCTGCTGCTCCTCCGGCCGGCTTCAGCTGTCGCTATTGAGTCGCCGCCCGCGCGAGGACTGCCCTTCCGCGTGCCCGAGAGGTCCTGCCGTCCGCCCCCGCGGCGTTCGCCTCGCTTTACCTTCGCAGAGTCGCCGCCGTCTTCAAACTCGTCCCCGTGGCCTTGCTCTGAGTGGCCGCTTCACTTCCAGCAAGCCGCCGCCTCCCGCTGCTTCAAGGAGCCACCTCGAGCTGCGGCCTACCTCCGCCTGCGCCGAGCGACCTCGCCTCCGTCCCCAAAAATCGCCTCAGCCTCACTTCGCGTCCTGCTGAGTCGCCGACCCTGTTATCATGAACCGCCGCCATTCATACCTGCTACGAGTTCAAGTCTCAAGGTATAAGTATACGTACTTGCTGTTACTTCCTAATGTAGTGATGGAAGGAAAAGTACTACGTCAAGCAGTAGTCCATGGGATCAAAATTTGCTGCCGAAGATTTGTCTGAAGATCACGATTTACAAAAGGACCGGGACATGAGTCATAGCCGCTGTCGTTTGAGTCGCGGCCCTAACTTGAGCCACTGGTTGCCACCAAGACAGCAACGGAAGAGCCGGCGCTTCATCAGCCGCGTGCCGCCATCGCTGTAATCAATCGCCATTACAACCGAGTGACGCTGCGGCAGTAGTAACCCGCCTCGCTGAGGAGGTGTTGGCCCGCACGGATGGCTGCTAAAGATAATCAGTGGGAGTTAGTTGTGCCTGATGATTCATCTTCATAATCGCCTCGTCATGACGACTGGGTTGATATCCCATAAAAAATCAAATCAGGTGCTATCCTTTCCATGTATTTTATTAGTACATATTAAACCGTTTGAGAACAATTACTCTGGTTTGTGATATTTTTTCGCAGGACTATTATTCATTACAAAGGTGTCGCATAAGGAGTATGCGCCAATATTATTTTTGCACTAGCACTTGTCCGTGCAGCTGGACGGATATATGTGCAAGTTGTGCCCCGCTACATCAACATGCGTGGTTGACTCACCTGCGTCCGCGCTGCTTCCAAACGCCACGGCCGGTTCTCCCGTCCGCGCTGGATTACAACGCCGTGGCCGACTCATCTGTCTGCTCCCATGGCGGACTCACCAGTGATTGATTTTCATTTCACCATGGTGATTATCAACTTCGCGGTGGATAACTACTGGCCTGGCGTATCAGGTGAAATTCATCCAGTATATTTTTCTGTTATATATTGCTTTCTTTAAAAAAGAGCAATTACTCTGGCTTGCAAATTCTCCAAATGCAGGATAAGTTGTCCACTGCAAAAAGGGACTACTATATCACTGAGTTGGTGAATGACTCATACCGGTTTATATCACGGTCCAATATGGAGAATCTCAAGACAACTCCTTGAGTCATCTTAAGACTCAGGGGCTACGATGATATGACTCAGCAAGTCTTGCCAGTTTCAGCAAATTCAAGTGCCCCAGGATGTTGAAGGGAAAGATAACCCGATCCCGGAGGCTACTATTATATTAATTTAAAGGCCAGAAAATTTCCGGCTGAAAATGAAGATTCCGGTTTAAAATCCGGTTCAAGGGAAAGATGTCCCCCATAAAGCTTTGAAGCTCTCAATATCCGGTTCAAAATCCCGGTTCAAGAAGAATTTATCTCTTGCAAAAAGTTAAAGGTTGCCAAAGAGGACCTGTTGCCATGATGCGCGGTTCAAACATGGGTATCCTGTCTTATTGGCTTATCATATTATTGATCACTTGGGGGCTTGGTCGTATTCGAACCATAGCTACACCTCTTGATCGGCATAAGGCCACCAGGGAAATCAGTTAGGGGTCAAAGAGAGTGTTGCAAAAAGCACCAACTCAAACATAGACACCCATTGAGCATAGCTCACAAAGTAACTTGGGGGCTCTTTGTGCAAAGCAACAAAGAGTTCTAAAGGACCCTTGTAATTGGCTATCAAGCCACGGCTTGGAAGCCTGGTGTATTCACCTAAAACCCCGGGTTAACCTACCTTCATCAAGTAAGCCACTCCTATCCAGGTAATCCTGGCATGACCCGCCGAACGTTTGACAAGTCAATCTTATACAGACCCTGAACTTGTCAAAGTTAAAAAGATGATTGGTTAGTTGGAGGCCCATCTTAAAAGGCTTTACAAAATGGTTTAACTCAGTGGCCTGGCAGCCCGTGAAAAGCCTCGAATTTGGGCCTGGCAGCCCTTGAAAAGCCTCGACTAGACGGTTGTATTTGCCTTTGTCAAGATTTTTCTCTTTTGATAAATTTTATGTTGAACCGGCGTCTCTCGACCCGGCATGACTATCAGTCATCAAATTAACCCGGTGTTCTTTAACCAGGCTCGACTTTCAACTACAAGTTGTCAGTACATAATCACTTATAATCCGGTGTTTATTGACCCGGCCTGGCTTTGGACTATAAGTCGCCACTATATATTTGGATTGCGCCATTGGAATTATGCGCTTATAAATCATTGGGTATATTATTCAAATAGCCAACATGACTGGATTTTAATTATGACCAGTATTATGATTAAGGTTTCCAAAGTCGCTTTTGCGCAATGGCTATCATGTTATCAATAGATATGATTTATTCTACAATTGAAGGAATAGTCCCGAGTTGCTGCAGGCTTACGGCCCGGCACTTGGGGGCTACATTATTTCAGTTGAAATCACATCAAATACACAAGTCTCATGTCGCTGCAAGCATGCACCATGACACTTGGGGGCTAATGCAAAGTCATTTTTTGCTCACCTCATTGAAGACCCGACTCATCACATCATAATGAGCCGGCCCTTGGAGGCTACCAATTGCTCCTGTCAACAATTCAAGGTACACAAGTTTTCATCTATTATTGAAGGATCCACTGCTCAGTTGGTAAAACACAAAGCTCTCAACCTTGTGGACGTGGGTTCAAGCCCCATGATGGGGGTTACATCATATGATGTTATTTTCATTAAAGAATATATCAAGTCCCAGCTCAATATTATCTTATTGAGCCGGCCCTTGGGGGGCTACATATTGCTGCTCAAGTTTACATGATCATATTTACAAAAGTCCCTGCTCATTATTGCATAATAACCCAGCCCTTGGGGGCTACGCTGGTTGAAGTTTTTATAAGAATAAGGCAATTTCAAGTCCCAGGTTGCTGCGAGCATGACAACCCGACACTTGGGGCTACATATGTGGAATACTCAGTTCTGACTGGTGATTGAAATGAACAACCTGGATTTCTTCAAGCTTGTGACATTCATATTGAAGCAAGTCTTAAGCTGTTGCTATGCTACCTTCTTAAGACTTGGGGGCTACAAGTGATAGGCATATAAGAGGTATATTTTCAAGCTTGATGTTAAACTACAATTATGACCTGGTGTCGTCAATATTTGTAAACCGGTAATGATAAACCGACAAGTCCAAGTCTTAAACCGGCACAGTTTAACATTCTCAAACCGGCAAGTCCTACATTCTTAAACCGGCTGCAGATCAGATGAGTATTTCAAAGGCCAATATTTTTGTTAAGCATTGGGAGCTAAAGTCAAAGGAGTTATTCTTCACAATATTTATCTATGACAAACCAATGTCAACAAATTGATTATGAAGCTGGTCTATTGACTCGGAATTTCTAGAAGGAAATGACAAGGATTTAAAGATGCTCAGGATCAGTTTAACATGGATAAATCCAAATTAAACTGGGGGCTAATGTCGGGGATATACCCTGCGGTATGACCCAGCTGGAGTTGTAAACCGGCTGGGACTTGGTAAACTGGCGGATGGTAAACCGGCGGAGAGTTAAGACAGAGAGTCAAGACAGATGGCTAAGACAGATGGTAAACCGGCTGGTGTTAAACCGGCAGACAATGGTAAACCGGCTGGTGTTAAACCGGCAGACAATGTTAAACCGACAGACAATGTTAAACCGGCAGACAAAGTTAAACCGGCAGACAATGTTAAACCGGTAGACAATGTTAAACCGGCAGACGTTAAGAAGCCCAGGAAGGGAAGTCAGAATAGTTTAAGTTAAAGTCCGAGTTGGACTCCACATGTAACCCGCCCCTTCAACATATATAAGGAGGGGTAGGGCACCCCAAGAGGGACAAGATTCACTAGTTCCACAAGTTGGACAAGTTAGGTTTAGACAATAGCTCTCGAGATAGAGCACACTTGTAACCGTGATCATCATCATCAATATCAATGAAGGAGGATGTAGGCTTTTACCTCCACCGTGAGGGGCCGAACCTGGGTAAAACCTCGCGTCGTCCCGTTCAACCCCTCTCAAGCTACCACATAGATGCGTTGGCCTCACGACTAAGTCCTGACACTAAGTACATCTGTCGAGACAAAACCACGACAGTTAACGATAAAGTAAAGTAATTACATGACGTTTATGTTGACACGCATGTCATAAATAAATTAAGACAACTCCTATGGCTCCTACCGGTTGTCATACTCATCGACATCCAAGTCGTGATTCCTATTACAAGAACATGATCAATCTCATACATCACATATATCATTCATCACATCCTTTTGGCCATATCACATCACACGGCATATGCTGCAAAAACAAGTTAGACGTCCTCTAATTGTTGTTGCAAGTTTTTACGTGGCTGCTATAGGTTTCTAGCAAGAACGTTTCTTACCTACGCCAAAACCACAACGTGATATGCCAATTTCTATTTACCCTTCATAAGGACCCTTTTCATCAAATCCGATCCGACTAAAGTGGGAGAGACAGACACCCGCTAGCCACCTTATGCAACTAGTGCATGTCAGTCGGTGGAACCAGCCTCACGTAAGCGTACATGTAAGGTCGGTCCGGGCTGCTTCATCCCACGATGCCGCCGAATCAAGATAAGACTACAAGTAAATTGACAAAATCGACGCCCACAACAACTTGTGTTCTACTCGTGCATAGAAACTACGCATAGACCTAGCTCATGATGGCACTGTTGGGGATTGTAGCATGAATTTAAAATTTTCTACGCATCACCAAGATCAATCTATGGAGTCATCTAGCAACGAGAGGGAGAGGAGTGCATCTACATACCCTTGTAGATCGCGAGCGGAAGCGTTCAAGAGAACGGGGTTGATGGAGTCGTACTCGTCGTGATCCAAATCACCGATGATCCTAGCGCCGAGGGGACGACACCTCCGCGTTCAACACACGTACGGAGCGGAGACGTCTCCCACGCCTTGATCCAGCAAGGAGGAGGGAGAGGTTGAGGAAGAGAGCTCCAACAGCAGCACGACGGTGTGGTGGTGGTGGAACAGCAGTACTCCGACAGGGCTTCGCCAAGCTCTTAACGGAGGAGGAGAGGTGTTGCGGAGGGGAGGGGCCGCGCCTTTGATGTGGTGTGCAGCCCTCCCCTTGCCCCTCTATTTATAGGGGAAGGGGGAAGGGGGCCGGCCCCCTCTAGATGAGATCTAGGGGGGGCAAGGGGAGGGGCTTGCCCCCCAAGCAAGGGGGGCGCCCCCTCTAGGGTTCCCCCCAACCCTAGGCGCATGGGCCCAAAGGGGGGATGCTCCCAGCCCTCCAAGGGCTGGTTCCCTTTCCTCTACGACTCATGAGGCCCTCCGAGAGAGGTGGCCCCTCCCGGTGGACCCCCGGAACCCCTCCGGTGGCCCCGGTACAATACCGATATGCCCCCAAACTTTTCCGGTGACCGTATGACAACTTCCCACATATAAATCTTCACCTCCGGACCATTCCGGAACTCCACGTGACGTCCAGGATCTCATCCGGGACTCCGAACAACATTCGGTAATCACATATAAGTCTTCCTAATAACCCTAGCGCCATCGAACCTTAAGTGTGTAGACCCTACGGGTTCGGGAACCATGTAGACATGACCGAGAAAACTCTCCCGGCCAATAACCAACAGCGGGATCTGGATACCCATGTTGGCTCCCACATGTTCCACGATGATGTCATCGGATGAACCACGATGTCCAGGATTCAAGAAATCCCGTATACAACTCCCTTTGTCAACCGGTACGTTACTTGCCCGAGATTTGATCGTCGGTATCCCAATACCTCGTTCAATCTTGTTATCGGCAAGTCACTTTACTCGTTCTGTAACACATCATCCCGTGACCAACCCTTAGTCACATTGAGCTCAGTACGATGATGTCTTACCGAGTGGTCCCAGAGATACCTCTCCGTCATACGGAGTGACAAATCCCAGTCTCGATTCGTGCCAACCCAACAGACACTTTCGGAGATACCCGCAGTGCACCTTTATAGTCACCTAGTTACGTTGTGACATTTGGCACACCCAAAGTATTCCTACAGTATCCGGGAGTTGCACAATCTCATGGTCTAAGGAAAAGACACTTGACATTAGAAAAGCTTTAGTAGACGAACTACACGATCTTGCGTTATGCTTAGGATTGGGTATTGTCCATCACATCATTCTCCTAATGATGTGATCCCGTTATCAATGACATCCAATGTCCATGGTCAGGAAACCGTAACCATCTATTGATCAACGAGCTGGTCAACTAGAGGCTCACTAGGGACATGTTGTGGTCTATGTATTCACACATGTATTACGATTTCCGGATAACACAATTATAGAATGAACAATAGACAATTATCATGAACAAGGAAATATAATAATAACCATTTTATTATTGCCTCTAGGGCATATTTCCAACAATTAAGAATAAGGGTGAATCTTCTAGCAAAGGAAATGAACAGCTCAAAACAATAAGTGTTCACCCTAACCTTTTCGATATTATTGAGGAACCAATTGCCACGAGCGAATGTCTTGATTTCCTGCCCAGGAGTTTGATCATTGATAAAACCAAAGAATCTCCTAAGGATTATAAGTGTGCAATCGAATAATTGCATACCAAAGATGACAACATCTAGGTCTATGTTTTTATGCCTAGCTAGGGGCATTAAACAATAGCACTTGTTGGGAGGCAACCCAATTTTATTCTTGTTCTTGCTTTTTTGGTTCTGTTTTTCAATAAATAATTCATCTAGCCTCTGGTTAGATGTGTTTTGGTGTTTTAATTAGTGTTTGTGCCAAGTAAAACCTTTGGGATGGCTTACAGTGATAGTTTATTTGATCTTGCTGAAAAACATAAACGTTCATGCCATTACGAAGTGTCTATTATGCCCTTCTTAGGTGAGAAGCATTCATAAAATTTCACGCATTACCCCATTACGGATACATGAAGCTTAAAATGCTAGGTCTGAATGGGGTGATAACCATCACCAGCAACCTGGATAGGGAACTCGAGGCCGAGAATAAAGCGTCCTCACTCGCTCTCGAGTATCTAGCCGAGGCCTTCGCAGCCGAAGAGTTGACAGCAGTCCGGGCCACGATCGACAAGGAAGACGTCAATCTGGATAAGAGATCTAAGTCAACCTCATTTAAACCAACAAATGAGATTGTCAAATTTCAAGTACACCCAACGGACCCAAATGAAACGGCGCCCATCTGCGCCCAACTGGATCCAGAAATTGACAAAGCCTTATTGACCCACAAGTATAGGGGATCAATCGTAGTCCTTTCGATAAGTAAGAGTGTCAAAACCAACAAGGAGCAAAAGCAAATGACGAGCGGTTTTCAGTAAGGTATTTTTTGCAAGCACTAAAATTGTCGGAACAGGTAGTTTGATAGCAAAATAATTTGTAACAAGTAACAAGTAGCAATAGTAACAATAGTTGCAGCAAGGTAGCCCAATCCCTTGTTTTTACCCGAATGATCTAAGATTCACGAGTAGTAACAAAGAAAAGGTTTCCTTGTTAATTAATAGAAAACAGGGTGAAAACTATCACATGAGGCCTGTTGGGGATATGATTACTGGAGGTAAACCGGCTAGGAGTGGCCGGGTTAGCTCCATGAAGATAGAAGCCCATGAAGACGTGAAGATGGTGGCACTTTACGAAGGCCCAAGGCCCAAGGCGGGTTAAAGCCTGTAGATATAAACCGACTTTGTCATGTAACTTGGATTGTAAGTTAGAGGAATAGACCCCGAGCCGGACACATCTATGATTCGGCCTCGGGACTCTATAAACCGGCGGGCGTCAACCTAGGTATATAAAGGGATGACCCGACCGCAGTTTGAGGACAACAGACAACAAAACTCGAGAGCCAGGTGGATTCGCTCCCTGGTCAACGAAACCCTAGCAATACCAATCACAACTAGACGTAGGCTTTCACCTTCATCGAAGGGGCCGAATTAGTATAAAATCCCTCGCGTCCCTTGTCCGGTTTAACCCCTTTAAGCTAACCCGTTGCGATGGCTCCACGACTAAGTCCTTTCACGAGGACATCTGTCGTGACAAACCGACGACAGTTGGCGCCCACCGTGGGGCTATCGCACGATGGTTTCGAGTTCTTGAAGGGCAGCTTTGATGGACTCAAGGGATATGCTGTGGGCCGGATGACGAAGAGTCGTCGCGGCAAGCTCTACATCGACGATGCAGGATGGGGTCCCGAGGCCGGTTCAATCGAATACGGATACCGGGTCCCCTTTGGTGGGATTCACGTCTTCATCAGCAAGATCGGTGAACCGGGCCCTGAGCCGGACACCTGCACCGACATCATCGAGACGGCTCAGCGTGCAAGCCCTTCCCCAGTTCAGCCCGCAGCAAGACATGTCTTCGTAGTTGTCATCCATGGAGCGGAATATGAGTATCCGACATCTGATGGAGAAACCGTTGTCTGCTCTGACGATGAGTCTTCAACTGGAGAGACCGAATCGCTATATCAGTTGCAGGATGGCCAGATTAGCGGAGGTTCCGATGGCAACAGTATTCCGGACCCCCTCGATCTGCCAAACCAGGTCGCTATCTTCATGGCCGGTACACAATCAGCACACCACTCATCAACCGCCGCGGCAATGCTCTCCGGTTCAGCGACAACAACGCCGGTGGGAGCAGGGGGCTCTGCGCCGCCTCCGGCTCAAGTTCTGTCTGATTTGTTCCACACTTTGGCAACATTGATGGCCGCGGATGTGGACGCAGCAGCCAGGGACTAGCACAATGCAGAGATTGCAAAGGTGAAAGATCAGATAACTCAGGCTAAAGCGAACCTAGCAGCAGAGAACGCTAGGATGGCTACGTAACAGGCCGAGTTGGAAGCTCAGGCCTATCGGCTTAGGCTGGATCAGAATGCCTCAGAGGAAGTCATGAGAAGAAGATACCGGTCGCATCTCCCGCCAAGTTATGAGCCAAGGAATCTCTTCAACACACCAGGAGCAGGAACTAGTAACCAGCCAGTGTTAAACCGGACGGAGGCGCCGGGAACAGGAGCACTGGTTCAGCCGCGAACGATGGACCCGCCTCGTCAAAACAACATTGTGCCGCAGTATGTTCCGATGCCCCCGGGGCATTACTCCAACCCGTTGGACAACATTGTGGCTACCGCTTCACGATTGGCAACCCTCCCAACCGACGGCGAGTCCCCAGTTGCGATTGAGGCACGACGGGCCAGAGAGCTCCTTCAAACAGCTTTAAACCAGCAGCAGGCTTATTCGCATAGTCGCGAGAGGATTCATTCCACCCCCTGACCGAGCCGGAGCTACAGTAGGCACGTTGAGGATGAACCGGCCGTGTCAAGAAGTGCACGTCGCCGTAACTCGCCGCGAGGGCACAACCTGGAAGGCGGAGGTGCTAACACTACTAGGGAAAAGCCTATACACAGAATCTTACCAGCAGCGCGCTTTAAAATCAGGCGATGCTGCTAAGTAGCAGTAGCGCGGGTTTTTAACCCTCGCTACTACTAAGTTGATAGCAGTAGCGCTGGTTTTTAACCCTCGCTACTACTAAGTGGTCTCTACCGTGCCCCCGGGACATGCCATAGTAGTAGCGCGGGTTTTTAACACTCGCTACTACTAAGTTGATAGCATCAGCGCTGGTTTTTACCCCTCGCTACTACTAAGCGGTCTCTACCGTGCCCCTGGGCCATGCCATAGTAGTAGCGAGGGTTATAAACCCGCGCTACTACTAAGTTTTTACCCCTCACTACTACTAAGAGGTCTCAACCATGCCCCTCCGGGACATGCCATAGTAGTAGCGAGGGGTAAAATCCCTCGCTACTACTAAAGGTCCCATTTTGAAACTCTACCCCCCCCCCCCGTGGATCGCCTTTTCGGTTTTGTAAAAAGCAAAAGAAAATGATAAAAACTTCAAAAATTAAAATCCTTCGAGATGTAGTTATGTTACTACATCTACTAGTTAGGAAAATTTAAAAACTTAAATTTGGACATGTTTTGCAAAAAGTGTAGGGAAAATGTAAAACAGCTATAACTTTTGCATACGATGTTAGAAAAAAACGTATAATATATCAAAATGTTTCAAAAATTAAAATCCTTCGAGATGTAGTTATGTTACTACATCTACTAGTTAGGAAAATTTAAAAACTTAAATTTGGACATATTTTGCAAAAAGTGTAGGGAAAATGTAAAACGGCTATAACTTTTGCATACGATGTCAGAAAAAACGTATAATATATCAAAATGTTCAGCACGAAAATCTGTAGCCGATGGAGACTGCCTACGGCCTGTTTGCAAATTTTTAGAATCCTCACATTCCAAAAGGAAAAAAAAGTTATGCTCAAATTTCAGTTTTTTTAATTTTGGTCAAATCTGGTCAAACTGTGGTCAAACTACTTATTCAAGAAGTATTAGTGTTACTAAATAATTTTTCAAGAATATTTGTGTTACTAAATAATTATTTCATTTTTTGGATGTTTGGTCAAATCTGGTCAAACTGTGGTCAAACTTTGGTCAAACTACTTATTCAAGAAATATTAGTGTTACTAAATAATTATTGTTTTTTAGAACAATAGTTTTAAACTCAAACAGTGAAATGTGTGACTTCATGCTCAAGCAAAACTCCCGAGGGTTAATAGGATTGACATCTTACTATTGTCAGGAAAACAACAAGTGCAGACTTGGAATCGAGGGAGAATAGAACCCAGAAGTTAAGCATGCTCAGGCTGGAGTAGTGAGAGGATGGGTGACTGTCCGGGAAGTTAGATGATTTGGAATAATGAGGGGTGATTAGAGATTAAATTGAGCAGCGATGAGGAGTGATTGGAGATTAAAGGTTAAAATAATTCAGAAATTTGCAAATTCGGGCAAAAAAATTGATTTTTTTTTTCAATTTTTCAGATTTCAAAGCACGGGTTAGTAGTAGTGCGAGTTTTTACCCACGCTACTACTAACGGACATAGTAGTAGCGCGGGTTTCACCCGCGCTACTGCTATACGTTAGCTGTAGCGCCTTATTAGTAGCGCCGGCCCCCGCGCTACTAATAGGCCCAAAACTCGCGCTGCTGGTAGGCTTTTCCCTAGTAGTGTAATGCGCATGATGTGGTGGATCATGGTCGTGCACGTCGAGAGGCCGAGTTAGCAGATCTACATGGAGTTTGTCAACCTACTCCGGTTCACCCTACCGCTTCGGTGGAGCCAGGTGTGGTCTTCAGTTCCTTAGGGGTGTCGTGCCTCACCCCCGCTTTACGTAATGTACGGCTGCCCAAGGATTTCAAGGGACCTCGTAAAGTACCCAATTACACCGCCGATTTGCAACCAGAGGCATGTGTTGAAAGCTACGAGATGGCAATGGAGATGTTAGATGTGGATGAAGCAGTGTGTGATAAATACTTCACCATGATGTTGGAGGGGACAACTCGTACTTGGTTAAAGGGCTTGCCAGCTAACTCTATCGGATCATGGGCCGAATTAAAGCACCGGTTTATCCAGAATTTTAAGGATACTTGTAAGCAGCCTATGTTAATTGTGGACCTGGCCGCTTGTGTTCAAGAGGATGGGGAGTCTACAACCCATTGGGTGAAGCGGGTCTCAGCTGTTCTGCATTCGTCAGATCGCATCAATGCAGATACCGTAGTGTTAACGTTGGAGGGCAATTGCCAGTTTTTGCCGCTCAAACAGAAGTTAGGAAGGCTCAAACGTCACTGCAATGATATGTCAACGCTTATGGCCACTTTCGTTAAATATGCCAATTCAGATAATACCAAAGACCCTGACTCAGAGGAGGACAAACCGGGGAAAGGAAAGAAAAACGGCAACACCAAGGGGCAGCAGCATAACCCGACAGATCATGGGAATAATGGTAAGCGCAAAGCCAACAATAGTTTGGACTTTGTGTCTAACACCAATGCTCAGGATAACGGTCAACGTCATAAGGGCAAGCAGCCCCAGAGGGGCGGAGGTTCAGGCCCCAATCTGGAGCGCCTGTTAAATCAACCTTGTCCGAAGCATGGATCAAAGGAGAAGCCAACGTCACATCTTTGGAAGGATTGTTATATCATGCGAGAATTCAAGAACTCCAATATGTTCTAGTATGACAATGGCCCGCCCGACGGTTCAGGAGGTGGTTTTCATGGGCCGGGTTATGGAGGCGGCAGCTCCGATTCAGATTTCAGGGCAATCAAACCGGACATAGCAATCAAGGGAACCAGGGCAACCAGGGAGGTTATAACCATCAAGCGAATCAACAGCAGCAACAGTCAGGTTATCAGAGCAATCCAAAACAGTTAAATAGTGGGCAGTATCATGTCTTCACCACTAGCTTGTGCAAGCGTGATCAGAAGCTTCACAAGAGGGCAGTGAACTCTGTTGAATCGGCTATGCCTCAGTATTTGCACTGGTTTGAGCAACCCATTTTATGGAGTAGAGAGGATCACCCACCCCAGGTTGACAATCCGGGTCATCTGGCCTTAGTGGTGGCACCTCAAGTTGGGGGGTACAAGTTCACCAAGGTGCTCATGGATGGGGGAAGCAGTATCAATATTCTCTACTATGATACCTTCTGCCGTATGGGGTTGACAGATAAGAATCTTAAACCATCGAACACCGTTTTTCATGGTGTGGTGCCCGTAAGTCTGCATATCCAGTGGGCAAGATAGCTCTAGAGGTGGCCTTTGGAGATGATCATGATTCAAGGTCAGAAACATTGACTTTTGAGGTGGTGAAAATCAAGAGTCCGTATCACGCCCTGTTTGGGCGACCGGTTTATGCCAAGTTCATGGCACGACCATGTTATGTTTACCTGCAGCTTAAGATGCCAGGTCATAAGGGGACCATCACAGTACATGGGAGCAGGAAGGTTGCTTTGGAATGTGAGGAAGGTGATGCGGCTTATGCTGAGTAGGTTTGTGCCACGGAAGAGCTGAAGTTTTATAAGGACAAAGTTGATTCGGCAGACATGACTTCTTTGAAAAAGCCAACTACGGAGCATGATCCAGCTTTGAAGTTTAAGTCGGCCACAGGCACTAAGATGGTTGATTTTGTCCCTGGCGATTCATCTAAGCAGTTCAGCATCAGCGCTAACCTGGATCCCAAATAGGAAGGCGCACTCATCGAGTTTATCCGTGAGAACCGGGACATCTTTGCATGGAAGCCTTCTGACATGCCAGGTGTACCGAGGGAACTCGCTGAGCACAAACTTAATATTGATCCTAAGTTTAAACCGGTCAGACAGTTTCTCCGCCGCTTCAACGAAGAAAGGCACAAGGCTATTGGTGAAGAGGTAGCTCGGTTGTTGGCCGTAGGGTTTATCGTGGAGGTCTTTCACCCGGAGTGGTTGGCTAATCCGGTGCTAGTTCTCAAGAAAAACGGCACTTGGTGTATGTGTGTGGACTACACAGACTTGAACAAGGCTTGCCCAGCAGATCCCTTTGCCCTCCCTCGTATTGATCAGATTATTGATGCCACGGTGGGTTGTGACCGCCTGTGTTTTTTGGATGCTTATTCCGGTTACCATCAGATCAAAATGGCAGTTAAGGACCAGGAGAAGACAACTTCTATAACTCCCTTTGGAGCCTTCTGCTATGTCTCCATGCCCTTTGGGCTCAAGAGTGCCCAGGCGACTTATCAATGTTGTGTTCAGAATTGTCTTCATAAACAGATTGGGCGCAATGTTCATGCATATGTGGATGATATTGTGATAAAGTCCAGGAAAGAGGAAACATTGATAGATGACCTGAGAGAAACCTTTGACAACCTCCAGGTTTACAAGATGATGCTCAATCCGGACAAATGTGTCTTTGGTGTACCGACATGCAAACTCTTGGGCTTTTTGATATCAAACAGGGGCATTGAGGCTAATTCGGATTTTTTTAGCAATCACGTCTTTGGCTAAACCGGCGTGTATCAATGATGTTCAACGTTTAGCCGGCCGGATTGCAGCTTTGAGCTGGTTTATCAGTCGTCTCGGGGAGAAGGCTATCCCTTTATACCAGATGTTAAAGAAAACGGATGACTTTGTCTGGAGCGATGCGTCTGATAAAGCGTTTGAGGATCTGAAGAGGCAGTTAGCTGAACCGCCTGTGCTTGCAGCTCCGATCGATAAAGAGCCTTTACTGCTGTATGTGGCTGCTAATGCCAGGGATGTTAGTGTGGCTATTGTTGTGGAACGCAAGGAGGCTGGAAAGGAATATCCGGTTCAACGGCCGGTTTATTATATCAGTGAGGTGCTTATGGAATCAAAGCAGAGGTATCCACATTGGCAGAAGCTGGTGTATGGGGTGTTTATGGCAAGCCGGAAGCTCAAACATTATTTTTGGGGTCATCCTATCATAGTGGTCAGTTCAGCCCCTCTGGGAGATATCATTCAAAATAGAGAAGCAACTGGCCGGATTGCCAAGTGGGCTATTGAGCTTGGACCTCACGGGCTCAAGTATACACCTCGCACAACAATCAAATCTCAAGCACTTGTGGACTTCATCCATTGGACACAGTTGCAGGCACCAGAGGAAAAGCCAGATAGCACATATTGGACTATTCACTTTGATGGGTCCAGGCAATTGGAGGGCTCGGGGGCTGGAGTTATATTAACTTCAACCCGCGAGGTGAGAAGTTTTGTTATGTTCTCCGATTAATGTTCCCTTGTACTAACAATGCAGCTGAGTACGAGGCCCTACTTCACGATCTTCAGATGGCTAAGGAGATGAACTTAAGACGGGTTAAGTGCTTCGGTGACTCGGACCTGGTGGCTCAACAGGTATCGGGCACCTGGGATTCTAAGGACCCACTCATGGCTGCGTATCAACGAGAGTTGGACATAGTGGCTGGTCATTTCAAGGGTTATCAAGTTGACCATATAGACCGGCGAAAGAATGAAGCAACGGACGCTTTAAGCCGCCTTGGCTCTCAGCGTAAACCGGTCCCACCAAATGTCTTCCTCGACGTACTGCATAATCCGTTGGTCAAGATACCAACATAGGAGGAGTTGGTTGTTCCTGACCCGGAGGCTCAATTGGTGGCAGCTTTGCATATTATACCGGATTGGACAATCCCGTACCTGGCTTACATGAACCGATGCGAGTTACCGGAGGATGAAACCTCGGCCCGGCAGATAATCCGGCGTTCCAAGTCAATGACCATAATCAATGGGGAGTTACATCGTTACAGCATCATAGGGGCAATTCAGCATTGTGTATCTCCTCAAGAGGGTTGTGAAATTTTGCGAGAAATCCATGAAGGAGATTGTGGTCACCACGCCGATTCAAAATCCTTGGTAGCTAAGGCTTTTCATCACGGTTTCTATTGGTTGACAGCTCATGTTGATGCTGAGGATTTAGTCAAAAGGTGTGACGGCTGTCAAAAATTTGCACGTCGCGCTCATGTTCCAGCTCAGGAGTTGAGAATGATTCCAATCACTTGGCCATTTGCAACTTGGGGGCTTGATATGGTTGGACCCTTTAAGAGATCCAAGGACAAAAAGACTCACCTGTTAGTGGCAGTTGACAAGTTTACCAAATGGGTAGAAGCAGAGCCAGTCAGTAAGTGTGATGCGGCCACGGCGGTTCAGTTCATCAAAAAGGTGATATTCCGGTTTGGCTTTCCACACAGTATTATAACTGATAATGGTACTAATCTGTTAAAGGTTGAGATGGAGGAATTTTGCCAGCGTGAGCACATCCGGCTTGATGTAGCATTAGTGGCTCACCACCAATCTAATGGTCAAGCGGAGAGAGCAAATCAAGAAATCTTGCGAGGTATTAAACCTCGGCTATGGTTCCTTTAAAGCGGACACCGGGTTGTTGGGTGGAGGAGTTACCATCTGTGTTATGGAGCAGAGGCGGTTCTTCCTAGTGACATCCGTCACGACTCGCCCCGTGTGGTAGCTTATGTTGAAGCTGACAATGAGAAGGCATGTCAGGACTCACTGTACCTGTTAGATGAGGAGCGTGATCTCGCAGCAGCACGTTCGGCGATTTATCAACAAGATCTCCGACGTTATCACAGCCGCCGAGTTAGGACCAGAACTTTTCAAGAGGGCGATGTGGTGCTCCGGCTCATCCAGGATCAGACTGATATGCATAAGTTATCACCACCTTGGGAAGGACCTTTTGTGGTCAGCAAGAATTTGCACAACGGGTCATACTACCTCAGTGATGTTCGAGAACACAAGGACTCACGTAAATCGGAGGAGGAGACCAAGCGGCCGTGGAATATAGCTCTTCTTCGGCCTTACTATACTTGAGCCCCAGCCTCGAATAAAGCGGGGTCTCTATTCTTTTTACATCATGTGTGAGCCTACAAGATCTTCTACTGACAAAGCAGAGTTTTGTTAAACCGGCCTATACGGACACACGGATATAAAGAAAATCACTAGGGGGCTTGGTCATATCCGAACCATAGCTACACCTCTTGATCAGTTTAAAACCAAAGAGGCATATCACTAGGGGGCTTGGTTGTCTTCACACCATAGGTACACCTCTTGATAGGCTTTAAAGCCAAAAGGAAATTATGTGGAGCCAAAGAGAATCTGTTGCATTAAGCACATTTCAAACATAGGTAACCACTGAGCATAGCTCACATATTACCTGGGGGCTCCTTGCTTCTCAAAGAACAATGAGCTTGAACCCTTGTAATAGGCTATCAAGCCAGGCTTGGAAGCCAGGTGTATTCACCTAAAACCCCGGGTTATCATGCCTCTTTAAGTAAGCCACTCCGTCCAGGTAAACCTGGTATGACCCATCGAACGTTTGACAAGTCAATCCCATGGCCCTGAACTTGTCAAAGTTAAAACGGTGATTGGTTAAAGATTGAGGTCCATCTTAACAGGCTTTGCAAAACGGTTTAACTCAGTGGCCTGGCATCCCATGAAAAGCCTCGATTTAGGGCCTGGCAGCCCATGAAAAGCCTTGCATATTTTTTCTTTGCTTTTTATAAGGGATTTATGAATATTTTCTGATAAAACCGGTGTTCTTTAAAACCCGACATGAATTTCAACGCTTAGTTGTCAGTACATGATCAGTTTTAAATCGGTAGTATATTCTTCCGGTCTGGTTTTTGACTAGATGTCACCAGCATTATGCGGCTATCATAGCCCAATATGGTTTCTATATGAACTGGCAAGAGGTCAAGGAGTTGACAACACTCCGGATTGGTGTGTTTTTTCACCTTTACCATACAAGTAGTTGGTCAGCCAACGAGGTATGTCACAGATATTATTTATTTTATCTGGTTAATATAAATCTTGGTTATCCATCCAAGTTATGTATATCTTTTGGGAACCATGACCCGTCTAGTGGTAAACCGCTAGGACGCTTTCAAGTTCTTATATGCAGGAACACAAAGTATAATGGACTATGCATAAATAGATCCCAAAAGTGGAATAAGTTTTCAAAATATCAAGCAACACAAGCATGCTCGATGGCATGGCAGATAAAGGTGTTTCTGCTATTCTATTACAAGGAGCTTCAAAACGGTCCAAATTGAATAATTGCTTCAAGCAGTGGCAGACTGTAGCTGATAAACCGGTCGCCGTTTTAGGATGCTTCATCGGGACAGCTTGACGATTGAGGGTCATCTTGTACAGTCACCTCCTCTTCATCCCTCCCCAGACGCTGGAAATCAACCGTTTACCAATCGATTCCAGTTAAAGCTTGAAACACGGCCTCTTCATGGATAAGGCTGGAGGGGTCAATGTCAGGAGCGTAAGTATGCTTACGAATTGGAGGCACAAGTTCTTCAACATCATGGATCACGGCAGGCTGTCTCTTTCCTTCAGCATCATAAACCGGCTGGAAATGAGATAAGTCCGTGTCCTCCGCCAGTTTGCTGCCTATTGGCCGCATCTCCTTTGTCAGCTTTCGGAGATCATCATTGTTGAAGTCTGAACCGTCCTCCTTCACACCTAGATATCCTTTAATGATATCTGCCGCTTCAAGATCCAGAATCCATGCCTTGGACCGGATTAGTGCGGTCAGCGCTCCTGCTCTTGCGGCTGCTTTCTTCAGTTCTGTAATCCGGGCAGGTAGCATGGCCAGCTTCTTAAGTGTTTCCTTTATTAATGATGGCACCGGCTTGTTATACGCTGCAGTGCGAATAACACCCTGGGATCCAGAATATAGCTGTTCCATTAAGGTGTACACCGCTTTAAGCTTCATCCGCATGTCAGAGCCCAGATGAGCAATGCGGGTGCCTGTCACGGTTTAGTATCAGTAAACCGGTCAATGATAAGATCTTATGAATTAGACAAACGGCATGAGGAGGTACTTACCAAACACAGTGGACGTCATGGCATTAATCTACCACTTCAAGCCGGTTAGTTCGTCTACCACTGGCTTCAGGGCTGCTTCTGTGTCCTTGGCTTTCCTGGTTAAACCGGCCTTTTCTGTTTCCCAGTCAGCACGTTCCTTGTTGAAAGTCTCTTTCAACTTTTCCATAGCTGCCAGGGCATTGGTCAGCTCCTCTTTGGCTTTGGAAGCCTCTGCTTGTTGATACTTTACGTTCTCTTGAAGATCAGCGGTTTGAGCATCCCTCTTACTCAGCTCGGCCTGCAAAGGCGAAGATATGTCAACAACGGGAGATGTATTTTCTAAGTACCAAGCATATAACAAGTTATGCACTTTGTACTTGGGGGCTAATGCCTATTTGCTCCGTTATCAACAAATCTTTCACAAGTCTCAAGTACAATGCAAGCATTATCCTTAACACTTGGGGGCTAATGTACATCTGTTCAAAACTGACGCATTGACTCAAGACCCAGTTTACCTCGCAAAGCTAAACCGGCCCTTGGGGGCTACTGATACGTCTCCAACGTATCTACAATTTTTGATTGCTCCATGCTATATTATCTACTGTTTTGGACTATATTGGGCTTTATTTTCCACTTTTATATTATTTTTGGGACTAACCTATTAACCGGAGGCCCAGCCCAGAATTGCAATTTTTTTTGCCTATTTCAGTGTTTCGAAGAAACGGAATGTCAAACGGAGTCCAAACGGAATAAAATCTTCGGGAACGTGATTTTCTCACCGAACGTGATCCAGGAGACTTGGACCCTGCTCCAAGGAACAAAAGAGGCGGTCACGAGGGCGGGGGCGCCCCCCTAGGGCGTGCTCCTCCGACGTACTTCTTCCTCCTATATATACACACATACCCCCGAACGATCAGAACAGGAGCCAAAAACCTAATTCCACCGCCGCAACCTTATGTATCCACGAGATCCCATCTTGGGGCCTGTTTCGGAGCTCCGCCGGAAGAGGGCCGTCATCACGGAGGGCTTCTACATCATCCTAGCCTCTCCGATGAAGTGTGAGTAGTTTACCTCAGACCTTCGGGTCCATAGTTAGTAGCTAGATGGCTTCTTCCCTCTCTTTGAATCTCAATACAAAGTTCTCCCCCTCTCTTGTGGAGATCTATTTGATGTAATCTTCTTTTTGCGGTGTGTTTGTTGAGACCGATGAATTGTGGGTTTATGATCAAGTCTATCTATGAATAATATTTGAATCTTCTCTGAATTCTTTTATGTATGATTGGTTATCTTTGCAAGTCTCTTCGAATTATCCGTTTGGTTTGGCCAACTAGACTTGGTAGTTCTTGCCATGGGAGAAGTGCTTAGCTTTGGGTTCGATCTTGCGGTGTCCTTACCCAGTGACGGAAGGGGCAGCAAGGCACGTATTGTATCATTGCCATCGAGGATAACAAGATGGGGTTTATTTCATATTGCATGAATTTATCTCTCTACATCATGTCATCTTGCTTAAGGCGTTACTCTGTTTTTAACTTAATACTCTAGATGCATGCTGGATAGCGGTCGATGAGTGGAGTAATAGTAGTAGATGCAGAATCGTTTCGATCTACTTGTCACGGACGTGATGCCTATATACATGATCATGCCTAGATATTCTCATAACTATGCTCAATTCTGTCAATTGCTCAACAGTAATTTGTTCACCCACCGTAGAATACTTATGCTCTTAAGAGAAGCCACTAGTGAAACCTATGGCCCCCGGGTCTATTCTCATCATATCAATCTCCATTACTTCAATCTTTCTTTGCTTTTTTACTTTGCCTTTACTTTTTACTTTGCATCTTTATACCAAAAATACAAAAAATATTATATCTATCAGATCTCACTCTCGTAAGTGACCGTGAAGGGCTTGACAACCCTTAATCGCGTTGGTTGCGAGTAGCTATCGCTTTGTGCAGGTACGAGGGACTTGAGCGTGGGCTCCTACTAGATTGATACCTTGGTTCTCAAAAACTGAGGGAAATACTTACGCTACTCTGCTGCATCATCCCTTCCTCTTCGGGGAAAACCAACGCAAGCTCAAGACGTAGCAAGTAGGATTTCTGGCGCCGTTGCCGGGGAGTCTACGCAAAAAGTCAACATACCAAGTACCCATCACAATCCCTATCTCTTGCATTACATTATTTGCCATTTGCCTCTCATTTTCCTCTCCCCCCAATTCACCCTTGCCGTTTTATTCGCCCTCTCTCTCCCTATCCTCCCTCTCTATTTGCCTCTATTTTCCCGTTTGCTTTTATTTGCTTGTGTGTTAGATTGCTTGCTTGTTGCGATGGCTCAAGATACTACTAAATTGTGTGACTTCACCAATACCAACAATAATGATTTCCCTAGCACTCCGATTGCTCCTCTTACCGATGCTGAATCTTGTGAAATTAATACTGCTTTGTTGAATCTTGTTATGAAAGATCAATTCGTCGGCCTTCCTAGTGAAGATGCCGCTACTCATCTGAATAGCTTCGTTGATTTATGTGATATGCAAAAGAAAAAAGATGTCAATAATGATGTCATTAAATTGAAGCTATTTCCTTTTTCGCTTAGAGATCGTGCTAAAGCTTGGTTTTCGTCTTTGCCTAAGAATAGTATTGATTCATGGAACAAGTGCAAAGATGCTTTTATCTCTAAGTATTTTCCTCCCGCTAAGATCATCTCTCTTAGAAACGATATTATGAACTTTAAACAACTTAATCATGAACATGTTGCACAAGCTTGGGAGAGAATGAAATTAATGATACGTAATTGCCCTACTGATGGTTTGAATTTGTGGATGATTATACAAAATTTTTATGCTGGATTGAATTTTGCTTCTAGAAATCTTTTAGATTCGGCCGTGGGAGGCACTTTTATGGAAATCACTTTAGGAGATGCTACTAAACTCCTAGATAATATTATGGTTAATTATTCTAAATGGCATACTAAAAGATCTTCTAATAAAAAAGTGCATGCGATAGAAGAAATTAATGTGTTGAGTGGAAAGATGGATGAACTTATGAAATTATTTGCTACTAAGAGTGTTTCTTCTGATCCTAATGATATGCCTTTGTCTACTTTGATTGAGAACAACAATGAATCTATGGATGTGAATTTTGTTGGTAGGAATAATTTTGGTAACAATGATTATAGAGGGAATTTTAATCCTAGGCCATATCCTAGTAATCCTTCTAATAATTATGGTAATTCCTACAACAACTCTTATGGAAATTATAATAAGATGCCCTCTGAATTTGAGAATAGTGTTAAAGAGTTTATGAATTCACAAAAGAATTTTAATGCTTTGCTTGAGGAGAAATTGCTTAATGTTGATGATTTGGCTAGAAACGTTGATAGAATTTCTCTTGAGGTTGATTCTTTAAAGCTTAGATCTATTCCTCCTAAGCATGATTTCAATGAGTCTCTCAAAGCCATGAGAATTTCCATTGATGAGTGCAAGGAAAGAACCGCTAGGATGCGTGCCTCCAAAGATGCCTTTATTAAAGCATGTTCTTCCAATACCTATGAAAATCAAGATGAAGATCTAAAAGTTATTGATGTGCCCCCTGTTAAATCTTTATTTTGCAATATGAATCTTGATGAAACTGAATATGATCTTCCTTTACCTAGAAGGCATTCTAAAAATACAGAGTATTTAGATCTTAATGATGAAATTGATGAAAGTGGGATTGAAAGAAATAAAAATCTAGATGTTGCTAAACCCACTATATTGGATTTCAAGGAATTTAATTATGAAAGTTGCTCTTTAATTGATTGTATTTCCTTGTTGCAATCCGTGCTAAATTCTCCACATTCTTATAGTCAAAATAAAGCCTTCACCGAACATATTGTTGATGCCTTGATGCAATTTTATGAAGAAAAACTTGAGTTGAAAGTTTCTATCCCTAGAAAACTCTATGATGAGTGGGAACCAAATATTAAAATTGAAATTAAAGATCATGAGTTTTACTCTTTGTGTGATTTGGGTGCTAGTGTCTCTACTATTCCCAAGACTTTGTGTGATTTACTAGATTTCCGTAATTTTGATGATTGCTCTCTAAACTTGCATCTTGCGGATTCCACTATTAAGAAACCTATGGGAAGGATTAATGATGTGCTTATTGTTGCAAATAGGAATTATGTGCCCATAGATTTCATTGTTCTTGATATAGATTGCAATCGTTCTTGCCCTATTATTCTTGGTAGACCTTTCCTTAGAACGGTTGGTGCGATTTTTGATATGAAGGAAGGGAATATTAGATTTCAATTTCCATTAAAAAAGGGCATGGAACACTTTCCTAAAAAGAAAATAAAATTACCATATGAAACTATCATGAGAGGCACTTATGGATTGCCTACCAAAGATGGCAATACCTAGATCTATCCTCGCTTTTATGCCTAGCTAGGGGCGTTAAACGATAGCGCTTGTTGGGAGGCAACCCAATTTTATTTTTATTCCTTGACTTTTGATCCTGATTAGTAATAAATAAATTATTTAGCCTCTGTTTTGTTTGTGTTTTTTGTGTTTAATTAGTGTTTGTGCCAAGTAGAACCGTTGGGAAGACTTGGGGAAAGTCTTGTTGAACTTGCTGTAAAAAACAGAAACTTTAGCGCTCACGATAATTGCTGTCATTTTTATTTGAAGAGTGCTATTTAGTTAATTCTTTTTTAAGATGATTAATAGATAAATTCCTCACGTCCAGCAATTTATTTTAGAATTTTTGGGGTTCCAGATCTTGCGCTAGCTACAGATTACTACAGACTGTTCTGTTTTTGATAGATTCTGTTTTTCGTGTGTTGTTTGCTTATTTTGATGAATCTATGGCTAGTAAAATAGTTTATAATCCATAGAGAAGTTTTAATACAGTAGGTTTAACACCAATATAAATAAAGAATGAGTTCACTACAGTACCTTGAAGTGGTCTTTTGTTTTCTTTCGCTAACGGAGCTCACAAGTTTTCTATTTTGAGTTTTGTGTTGTGAAGTTTTCAAGTTTTGGGTGAATTCTTTTGATGGATCATGGAACAAGGAGTGTCAAGATCCTAAGCTTGGGGATGCCCATGGCACCCCCAAGATAATCCAAGGACATAAAAAATTCAAAGCTTGGGGATGCCCCGGAAGGCATCCCCTCTTTCGTCCACTTCCATCGGTAATTTACTTGGAGCTATATTTTTATTCACCAACATGATATGTGTTTTTCTTGGAGTGTCTTGTATTATTTGTGTCTTTGTGTATTAGTATATCACAATCATCCTTGCTGTACACACCTTTTGAGAGAGCCATACATGAATTAAAATTTGATAGAATACTCTATGTGCTTCACTTATATCTTTTTGAGCTAAGTAGTTTTGCTCTATGTGCTTCACTTATATCTTTTGAGCTAAGTAATGTTGCTCTATGTGCTTCACTTATATCCTTTGAGCGTTATAATTTTGCTCTATGTGCTTCACTTAGATCTTTTAGAGCATGGTGGTGGATTTGTTTTAAAGAAACTATTGGTATCTCATGCTTCACTTAAATTATTTTGAGAGTCTCTTAATAGCATGGTAATTTGCTTAATAATAATATGCTTGGTATTCAAGATTTGTGAAACTTTCTTTTGAGTGTGTTGAATACTAAGAAAAGATTGAAGCATGATAATTGTTTTGAGATATGGAGGTGATAATATTAAAGTCATGCTAGTTGAGTAGTTGTGAATTTAAAGAATACTTGTGTTAAGGTTTGTGATTCCCGTAGCATGCACGTATGGTGAACCGTTATGTAACGAAGTCGGAGCATGCTTTATTTATTGATTGTCTTCCTTATGAGTGGCGGTCGGGGACGAGCGATGGTCTTTTCCTACCAATCTATCCCCCTAGGAGCATGCGCGTAATACTTTGCTTTGATAACTTCTAGATTGTTGCAATAAGTATATGAGTTCTTTATGACTAATGTTGAGTCCATGGATTATACGCACTCTCACCCTTCCACCTTTGCTAGCCTCTCTAATACCGCACACCTTTCGCCGGTATCATACACCTACCATATACCTTCCTCAAAACAGCCACCATACCTACCTATTATGGCATTTCCATAGCCATTCCAAGATATATTGCCATGCAACTTTCGACCATCTAGTTCATCATGACACATTCAGCATTGTCATATTGCTTAGCATGATCATGTAGTTGACATAAGTATTTGTGGCAAAGCCACCGTTCATAATTTCTTCATACTTGTCACTCTTGATTCATTGCATATCCCGGTACACCGCCGGAGGCATCCATATAGAGTCATACTTTGTTTTAGAATCGACTTGTAATCATTCAGTTGTAAATAAATAAAAGTGTGATGATCATCATTCAATAGAGCATTGTCCCAATAAAAAAAGGAGAAAGGCCAAAGAAAAAAAGAAGGCCCAAAAAAAGGGGGCAATGCTAATATCCTTTTTACCACACTTGTGCTTCAAAGTAGCACCATGATATAGCGAGTCTCATATATTGTGCTTGAAAGTAGCACCATGTCCTTCATATAGAGAGTCTCATATGTTGTCACTTTCATACACTAGTGGTAATTTTACATTATAGAACTTGGCTTGTATATTCCAATAATGGGCTTCCTCAAATTGCCCTAGGTCTTCGTGAGCAAGCAAGTTGGATGCACACCCACTAGTTTCTTTTGTTGAGCTCTCATACATTTATAGCTCTAGTGCATCCGTTGCATGGCAATCCCTACTCACTCACATTGATATCTATTGATGGGCATCTTCATAGCCCGTTGATACACCTAGTTGATGTGAGACTATCTTCCCCTCCTTTTTGTCTTCTCCACAACCACCATTCTATTCCACCTATAGTGCTATATCCATGGCTCACGCTCATGTATTGCGTGAAGATTGAAAAAGTTTTGAAAAAGTTAGAGTATGAAACAATTGCTTGGCTTGTCATCGGGGTTGTGCATGATTTAAATACTTTGTGTGGTGAAGATGGAGCATAGCCAGACTATATGATTTTGTAGGGATAACTTTCTTTGGCCATGTTATTTTGAGAAGACATAATTGCTTTGTTAGTATGCTTGAAGTATTATTATTATTTCTATGTCAATATAAACTTTTGTCTTGAATCTTTCTAATCTGAATATTCGTACCACAATTAATAAGATTTGCATTGAAATTATGCCAAGTAGCACTCTGCATCAAAAATTCTCTTTTTATCATTTACCTACTCGAGGACGAGCAGGAATTAAGCTTGGGGATGCATGATACGTCTCCAATGTATCTATAATTTTTGATTGCTCCACGCTATATTATCTACTGTTTTGGACTATATTGGGCTTTATTTTCCATTTTTATATTATTTTTGGGACTAACCTATTAACCGGAGGCCCAACCCAGAATTGCTGTTTTTTTGCCTATTTCAGTGTTTCGAAGAAACGGAATATCAAACGGAGTCCAAACGGAATAAAATCTTCAGGAACGTGATTTTCTCACCGAACGTGATCCAGGAGACTTGGACTCTGCTCCAAGGAATAAAAGAGGCGGTCACGAGGGTGGGCCCCCCCTAGGGCGCGCCCCCTGCCTCGTGGGCCCCTTGTTACTCCTCCGGCGTACTTCTTCCTCCTATATATACACACATACCTCCAAACGATCAGAACAGGAGCCAAAAACCTAATTCCACCGCCGCAACTTTCTGTATCCACGAGATCCCATCTTGGGGCCTGTTCCGGAGCTCTGCCGGAAGAGGGCCCTCATCACGGAGGGCTTCTACATCATCCTAGCCTCTCCGATGAAGTGTGAGTAGTTTACCTCAGACCTTCGGGTCCATAGTTAATAGCTAGATGGCTTCTTCTCTCTCTTTGAATCTCAATACAAAGTTCTCCCCCTCTCTTGTGGAGATCTATTCTATGTAATCTTCTTTTTGCGGTGTGTTTGTTGAGACCGATGAATTGTGGGTTTATGATCAAGTCTATCTATGAATAATATTTGAGTCTTCTCTAAATTCTTTTATGTATGATTGGTTATCTTTGCAAGTCTCTTCGAATTATCCGTTTGGTTTGGCCAACTAGATTGGTAGTTCTTGCCATGGGAGAAGTGCTTAGCTTTGGGTTCGATCTTGCGGTGTCCTTACCCAGTGACAGAAGGGGCAGCAGGCAAGTATTGTATCATTTCCATCGAGGATAACAAGATGGGGTTTATTTCATATTGCATGAATTTATCTCTCTACATCATGTCATCTTGCTTAAGGCGTTACTCTGTTTTTAACTTAATACTCTAGATGCATGCTGGATAGCGGTCGATGAGTGGAGTAATAGTAGTAGATGCAGAATCGTTTCGATCTACTTGTCACGGACGTGATGCCTATATACATGATCATGCCTAGATATTCTCATAACTATGCCCAATTCTGTCAATTGCTCAACAGTAATTTGTTCACCCACCGTAGAATACTTATGCTCTTGAGAGAAGCCACTAGTGAAACCTATGGCCCTCGGGTCTATTCTCATCATATCAATCTCCATTACTTTAATCTTGCTTTGCTTTTTAACTTTGCATCTTTATACCAAAGATACCAAAAATATTATATCTATCAAATCTCACTCTCGTAAATGACCGTTGAGGGCTTGACAACCCCTAATTGCGTTGGTTGCGAGTAGCTATCGCTTTATGCAGGTACGAGGGACTTGAGCGTGGGCTCCTACTGGATTGATACCTTAGTTCTCAAAAACTGAGGGAAATACTTATGCTACTCTGCTGCATCATCCCTTCCTCTTCGGGGAAAACCAACGCAAGCTTAAGACGTAGCAAGTAGGATTTCTGTCGCTGTTGCCGGGGAGTCTACGCAAAAAGTCAACATACCAAGTACCCATCACAATCCCTATCTCTCGCATTACATTATTTGCCATTTGCCTCTCATTTTCCTCTCCCCCCAATTCACCCTTGTCGTTTTATTCGCCCTCTCTCTCCCTATCCTCCCTCTCTATTTGCCTCTTTTTGCCCGTTTGCTTTTGTTTGCTCGTGTGTTAGATTGCTTGCTTGTCACGATGGCTCAAGATACTACTAAATTGTGTGACTTCACCAATACCAACAATAATGATTTCTTTAGCACTCTGATTGCTCCTCTTATCGATGCTGAATCTTGTGAAATTAATACTGCTTTGTTGAATCTTGTTATGAAAGATCAATTCGCCGGCCTTCCTAGTGAAGATGCCGCTACTCATCTGAATAGCTTCGTTGATTATGTGATATGCGAAAGAAAAAAGATGTCAATAATGATGCTGTTAAATTGAAGCTATTTCCTTTTTCGCTTAGAGATCGTGCTAAAGCTTGGTTTTCGTCTTTGCCTAAGAATAGTATTGATTCATGGAACAAGTGCAAAGATGCTTTTATCTCTAAGTATTTTCCTCTTGCTAAGATCATCTCTCTTAGAAACGATATTATGAACTTTAAACAACTTGATCATCAACATGTTGCACAAGCTTGGGAGAGAATAAAATTAATGATACGTAATTGCCCTACTCATGGTTTAATTTGTGGATGATTATACAAAAATTTTATGCCGGATTGAATTTTGCTTCTAGAAATCTTTTAGATTCGGCCGTGGGAGGCACTTTTATGGAAATCACTTTAGGAGATGCTACTAAACTCCTAGATAATATTATGGTTAATTATTCTCAATGGCATACTGAAAGATCTTCTAATAAAAAAGTGCATGTGATAGAAGAAATTAATATGTTGAGTGGAAAGATGGATGAACTTATGAAATTATTTGCTACTAAGAGTGTTTCTTCTGATCCTAATGATATGCCTTTGTCTACTTTGATTGAGAGCAACAATGATCTATGGATGTGAATTTTGTTGGTAGGAATAATTTTGGTAACAACGCTTATAGAGGGAATTTTAATCCTAGGCCATATCCTAGTAATCCTTCTAATAATTATGGTAATTCCTACAACAACTCTTATGGAAATTATAATAAGATGCCCTCTGATTATCAATATTCATATCTTGAGGGGGTGGTTCATCTAACGTGGCTTATGGATTTGGACCCTCCGGTTCAGCCGTCAGTTCCGGTTCAACCGGTTGCTCTGGTTCACGAACCACCTGGTCTTCGGGCGGATTGTTCACCCGAGCCTTTTTGCTGGGTCTAGCTTTGGCCCTAAAATAGCAACAGATGTGAAAGTTAAAGCACACTACAAAGTATGAACAACTTCAAAAGAAGGAGTTAAAGTACTTACCCAGCTACGGTTTTGAGAGGAGGAAGTTGGGTCGCTGTTGACTCGCCAGAAGATGAGGGAGGTGTCACCTGATAATTTGAATCAGACGGATTAAGAGGTTGTCGAAAATAACCTGCCTTGGTATAAGAATTATCAGAAGTGGGGGAGACCTCATATCGGCGCTTCCGAACTGGGGTGTCATGTAAACCGGCCGAAGTGACCTGTTGGCCGTTGTGCCGGGTTGTCCGGCGAGTCTCGTGCTGCTGCGTCTTCAAAATAAATGTTGGATCCAAGTAAGCAAGAGGATGAGAAAAGCTTACTTTCCGGACTGCTTGACGGGTTTTTTGTGTTGGCATAGAGTCTGAACGGGAGGAAAGGGTAATTACCTCTACATCGTTAGCCTGGCTGTCCTCCACGTCCTCCTGATAAGTATCATTGTTAACGAGATGCATGAAAAGGGAGCCAAGTGAATCAAGTTCTACCTCAACTTCCGGTTCATCTGCTTCGTCATCAAGTTCCATGCTAATGCGTTCAGCTACCTTCCGCTTTGAGGTTCTCTTGACGGCTTTTGTTTTGGGACGGGATGGATTTGCCGCTTTCTCTGCAGGTTTCTTCTTCCAGAATGGATCATCACCCTGTTTATAAACAAGCAGAAGGTTATTCACAGGTTGAACAGTTTAAAAAGATGTCGAAGATAAAAAGGAAGGACAGAACTTACAGCAGGCGGTTTGTTTTTTGTGTAGAAGGGGTTCAAGCCGGTTTGGCGGCAGACAGATTCCGATTCATTCAAAATCTTCTTGACACCTTCAGTGACTTCTTCATCGGTTAATTGAATGGTGATGTGGCGTTGGGAGTCTTCTAATTCACCAGTGTACTTACACATTAAACTGGAGCGGCGGCTTAATGGCAAGATGCTCCAGGATATCCAGCAACGCACAAAGTCGACGCTTTATAAACTGTTGGCCATAAAGGCTCGGAGCTTGGCGAGTTGAGGGGCATACGAGGCCTGTTCCATAGCACTTAAACGTTGCGGCAATGGATGAGTGTTGGAGAGCTGGTGGGCACGATAGCCCGGCAGAGGGTTCTTGTCTTCAGGGGAGGTATCTTTACAGTAGAACCAAGTTTGGTTCCAATCTTTGGGGTGACTATGCAGCTTGGCATGAGGGAACTCAACCTCTTTCCGTTTTTGAATAGAGACACCACCAAGTTCAGTGTTGGGCCCGTCTACAAATTCTGTGCGTCGGTTCAGATGAAAAAAATCCCGGAACAGCTCAGCAGTTGGTTCTTCTTGTAAGTACACTTCACAGAAGACTTGGAAGTTGCATATATTGGACACCGAGTTGGGTCCAATATCTTGAGGGTGGAGCTGGAAACTGGCAAGCACGTCCAGGAAAAACTTTGACCCGGGCGGTTTGAAACCACAACCTATATGGTCAACAAATACCACTACCTCACCCTGCTTAGGGGTAGGAGGATTTTCTGATCCAGGAACTCGCCACTGGATTTCATTCTTTTTTGGCAAAGTACCAATCCTAACCATTTCATTAAGCTGTTCTTCAGTGACTCGGGAAGGAGCCCAGTTACAAGCATAGAACTGTTTGGCCATTGCAAGCGAAAAGCTGAAAGGAAATACCAGTTTACAAATCATTCATGGTGGTATATAAGATGCGATGGAATAAAGACATACATGTATGTAAATTGTGTAAACCAGAGACTGATACTATAATGAATGACAAGGCAATGTCAGAACAAAGGAATGCACATACTGTTAAACCGGAGTATAACAACGGAGGTAAAAGGCTTGTCCGGTTCACCAGAGGGCTAATGGTATATGAGAGATTGCTTTTACAAAGGTAAACCTCCTATGTGGTAAAGAGGATACTGATTTAAGGCAAAAATGACTAAGTAAGGTAAAACAGATTTCACAGTTTGGCATGGGAATTTTAGATCTGCCGTGCGTGGGATAAGCAAAATATATTCTGGTCTAATCTCATGCGCTCAAAAAGTTCAGTAAGTTCAGATGAGTTTGATATCAAGCAGATGCCTTAACAAGAAGGAGGGAGTTTAAACTACAAAGGAGTCTAACTGGCCATTGGTATTACAGAAGCAGGAACAACTTCAAGCGGGAAGAACACCGAACCCTAATGGCGGATCTAGGGTGAGAAGAAGAGGAACTTATTGGTGCAGGAGGAAGCAACGGAGGGTCACCGTGTTTCTCTGATATGGTCAGGTCGATGCAGCGGCCTTTGTCGAAACAGAGGCGAAGGGCGACGGCGGCGGCTGAGCTCGAGGGTCGGTCGGCACGAGGAAGAAAGGTGAAGGAGACGAAAGGGAAAAAGGAGAAGGGCCTGTTGTCTTATTTATAAAGGCAAAGCGATAAGCGACAAGTGCAGGAATCGAGGAGCTCAAAATGGATAATTAATATGGATGTCGCCTCGATGGTTGGATATTCATTAATAAAGGGAATCTTCGGCTTCAACGAATAGATGACGTCAGGGCGGTTTATTACGGATCTAAAGGATGACATCACAGCGGTTTACCAGATTTATATAAAGGTGACAGGGCAAGAATTTTTCTAAGTATTGAAGATTGACATGAACAAGTTCAAATCAATCTGGGGCCTAATGTTGGGGATATGATTACTGGAGGTAAACCGGCTAGGAGTGTCGGGTTAGCTCCATGAAGATAGAAGCCCATGAAGACGTGAAGATGGTGGCGCTTTACGAAGGCCCAAGGCTCAAAGGCGGGTTAAAGCCCGTAGATGTAAACCGACTTTGTCATGTAACTTGTATTGTAAGTTAGAGGAATAGAGACCGAGCCGGACACATCTATGATCCGGCCTCGAGACTCTATAAGTCGGCGGGCGTCAACATAGGTATATAAAGGGACGACTCGACCGCGGTTTGAGGACAACAGACAACAACTCGAGAGCCGGACAAAGCGGATTCACTCCCTGGTCACCGAAACCCTAGCAATACCAATCACAACTAGACGTAGGCTTTCACCTTCATCGAAGGGGCCGAACTAGTATAAAATCCCTCGTGTCCCTTGTTCGGTTTAACCCCTTTAAGCTAACCCGTTGCGATGGCTCCACGACTAAGTCCTTTTACGAGGACATCTGCCGTGATAAACCCACGACAAGGCCGGTAAAAACAAGGCACACTGGGTTTAGCGTCATAGTCACTATAGCTGCGCACGAGAGAGAACTCTACATATCGAGGGGGCTACGGAAAGAAAAACATATTGAGTGTGTGTGAGCGAGGCACAGAGACACAACTAGCGCGCGCGTGTTTGTGTGTTTGAGAGATAAGCCAATTGATATATTAAGACCAAGATCGAGTTGTCACCCTTCTCCTATCATTGTTGGAGGAGTGGGGAGGGGGGAGAGAGAGAAAGACGCATCGCGAGTGTGCGCGCGGTAGGCACAGAGGATTGAGAGAGAAGCCAATAGATAGATTACTATCAAGACCGAGGTGCCACCCTAGTCCTTAGGTGTCGGGTAGTGTGTGTGTGCGTGTGTTTGAGAGAGAAGCCAGTAGATAGATTAGTATCAAGATCGAGGTGTCACCCTACTCCGTCGGTGTCGGGAAGTGTGTGTGCGTGGGGGGGGGTGATACATCTTCAACGTATCTATAATGTTTGATTGTTCCATGCTGTTATATTATCAATCTTGGATGTTTTATAATCATTTTATAGTCATTTTATATCATTTTTGGTACTAACCTATTGACATAGTGCGAAGTGCTAGTTGCTGTTTTTTTTCCATGATTTTTACATCGCGGAAAATCAATATCAAACGGAGTCCAAATGCCACGAAACTTTACGGAGAATTTTTATGGTCCAGAAGGAACACAACGGGCCCTGGCTGCGCCTGGGGGTGCCCCAAGGGGAGCACAACCCACCAGGGCGCGCTAGGAGGCCCAGGCGCACCCTAGTGGGTTGTGCCCACCTCGGGTCCCCCCCCCGGACCGCCTCTTTGCTCTATAAATACCCCAATATTCCCAAAACCCTAGGGGAGTTGATGAAATATTGATCCAACCGCCGTAGAGTCTAGAACCACCAGATCCAATCAAGACACCATCTCGGATGGGGTTCACCACCTCCATTGGTGCCTCTCCGATGATGCGTGAGTAGTTCTTTGTAGACCTTCGGGTCCGTAGTTAGTAGCTATATGGCTTCATCTCTCTCTTGATTCTCAATACAATGGTCTCTTCGAGATCCATATGATGTAACTCTTTTGCAGTGTGTTTGCTAGGATCGATGAACTTTGAGTTTATGATCAGATCTATCTCTTTTTATATCCATGAAAGTATTTGAGTTTCTTTGATCTCTTTTGTGCATGATTGCTTATAGCCTCGTATTTCTTCTCTGATATTTGGGTTTTGTTTGGCCAATTTGATCTATTTATCTTGCAATGGTAAGAGGTGCTTTGTAGTGGGTTCAATCTTACAGTGCTTGATCACAGTGACAGAAGGGGAACCGACACGTATGTTTCGTTGCTACTAAGGATAAAACAATGGGGTCTATCTCTACATAGATATATCTTGTCTACATCATGTCATCGTTCTTATTGCATTACTCCGTTTCTCCATGAACTTAATACACTAGATGCATGCTGGATAGCGGTCGATGTGTGGAGTAATAGTAGTAGATGCAGGCAGGAGTCGGTCTACTAATCTTCGACGTGATGCCTATGTAATGATCATTGCCTGGATATCGTCATGAGTATTTGAAGTTCTATCAATTGCCCAACAGTAATTTGTTCACCTATCGTTTGCTATTTTTCTCGAGAGAAGCCACTAGTGAAACCTACGGCCCCCGGGTCTCTTTCTCATATTATTTGCCTTTGCGATCTATTTTCCTTTGCTTTTATTTTCAAATCTACTAAGCCAAAACCCCAAATTACCTTGCTGCAATTTATTCTTATTTATTTATTTGGCGTTCGATCTATCAATCTACTACAAATTTATCTCACGTCGGTTTGCCTATCTTGAGGCGCCGTACCCCAGAAGGGATTGAAAACCCCTTTAACACGTCGGGTTGCGAGAAGTTGTTATTTGTGTGCAGGTCTTGTTTATGTTGTGTTGCTTGGTTCTCCTACTGGTTCGATAAACTTGGTTTCACATCTGAGGGAAATACCTACCGCCGCTGTGTGATACGTCTCCAGCGTATCTATAATTTTTGATTGCTCCATGCTATTATATTATCTATTTTGGATGTCAATGGGCTTTATTTTACACTTTTATATCATTTTTGGGATTAACCTACTAACCGGAGGCCCAACCCAAATTGTTATTTTTTGCCTAGTTTAGGGTTTCAAAGAAAAGGAATATCAAATGGAGTCCAAACGGAATGAAACCTTCGGGAACGTGATTTTCTCAACAAACGTGATCCAGGAGACTTGGAGTGTGCGTCAAGAAACAACGGAGGAAGGCACGAGGCAGGGGGCGCACCTACCACCCTGGGCGCGCCCTCCACCCTCATGGGCCCTCCGTTGCTCCATCGATGTACTTCTTCCTCCTATATAAGTCCACGTACCCCCAAACATCCAGGAGCACCACGAAAACCTAATTCCACCACTGCAACCTTCTGTACCCGAGATATCCCATCTTGGGGCCTTTTCCGGAGCTCCGCCGGAGGGGGCATTGATCACGGAGGGCCTCTACACCAACTCCATGGCCTCTCCGGTGATGTGTGAGTAGTTTACTTTAGACCCATGGGTCCATAGTTATTAGCAAGATGGCTTCTTCTCTCTCTTTGGATCTCAATACAAAGTTCTCCTCGATCTTCTTGGTGATCTATTCAATGTAATCTTCTTTTGCGGTGTGTTTGTCGAGATCCGATGAATTGTGGGTTTATGATCCAGATTATCTATGAACAATATTTGATTCTACTCTAAATTCTTTTATGTATGATTGGTTCATCTTTGCAAGTCTCTTCGAATTATCAGTTTGGTTTGGCCTACTAGATTGATCTTTCTTGCAATGGGAGAAGTGCTTAGCTTTGGGTTCAATCTTGTGGTGTCCTTTTCCAGTGACACCAGGGGCAGCAAGGCACGTATTATATTGTTGCTATCGAGGATAAAAAGATGGGGTTTATATCATATTGCATAAGTTTATCCCTCTACATCATGTCATCTTCCTTAAAGCATTACTCTGTTCTTATGAACTTAATACTCTAGATGCATGCTGGATAGCGGTCGATGTGTGGAGTAATATTAGTTGATGCAGAATCATTTCGGTCTACTTGTCTCGGAGGTGATGCCTATATACATGATTATACCTAGATATTCTCATAACTATGCTCAATTCTATCAATTGCTCGACAGTAATTCGTTTACCCACCGTAATACTTATGCTCTTGAGAGAAGCTACTAGTGAAACCTATGGCCCCCGGGTCTATCTTCCATCATATTAATCTTCCAATACTTAGTTATTTCTTTTGACTTTTATTTTACTTTGCATCTTTATCGTAAAAATACCAAAAATATTATCTTATCATATCTACCATATCTCACTCTCGTAAGTGACCGTGAAGGGCTTCACAACCCCTTTATCGCGTTGGTTGCGAGGTTCTTATTTGTTTGTGTAGGTGCATGGGACTTGAGTGTGATCTCCTACTGGATTGATACCTTGGTTCTCAAAAACTGAGGGAAATACTTACGCTACTTTGCTGCATCACCCTTTCCTCTTCAAGGGAAAACCGACACAGTGCTCAAAAGGTAGCAAGAAGGATTTTTGGCGCCGTTGCTGGGGAGATTCACGCCAAGTCAAGTCAAGATTTGACTCCCAACAACGAGTCATTTCTGGCGCCATTACCAAGTCAAAACATACCAAGTACCCATCACAAACTCTTATCACTCGCATTACATTATTTGCCATTTGCCTCTCGTTTTCCTCTCCCCCACTTCACCCATGTCGTTTTCATTCGCCCTCTCTCTCTCTCTCTCTGTTCCCCTTCTCTTTTTCTATTTGCTTTTCCCTGCTTCTTGTTTGCTTGTGTGTTGGATTGCTTGCTTGTCACGATGGCTCAAGATAATACTAAATTGTGTGACTTTACCAATACCAACAACGATGATTTTCTTAGCACTCGATTGCTCCTCTTACCGATGCTGAATCTTGTGAAATTAATGCTGCTTTGTTGAATCTTGTCATGAAAGATCAATTCGCCAGCCTTCCTAGTGAAGATTCTGCTACCCATCTGAATAGCTTTGTTGATTTGTGTGATATGCAAAAGAAGAAAGATGTGGACAATGATATTGTTAAATTGAAGCTATTTCCGTTTTTACTTAGAGATCGTGCTAAATCTTGGTTTTGGTCTTTGCCTAAAAATAGTATTGATTCATGGAATAAGTGCAAAGATGCTTTTATCTCTAAGTATTTTCCTCCTACTAAAATCATGTGACGCCCCCGATTTGACCGTACACTAATCATACATGCAAACGTGTACAATCAAGATCAGGGACTCACGGGAAGATATCACAACACCACTCTACAAATAAAATAAGTCATGCAAGCATCATATTACGAGCCAGGGGCCTCGAGGGATCGAATACAAGAGCTCGATCATAGACGAGTCAGTAGAAGCAACAATATCTGAGTACAGACATAAGTTAAACAAGTTGCCATAAGATGGCTAGCACAAACTGGGATACAGATCGAAAGAGGCGCATGCCTCCTGCCTGGGATCCTCCTAAACTACTCCTGGTCGTCGTCAGTGTCCTGCATGTAGTAGTAGGCACCTCCAGAGTAGTAGGAGTCGGTGTCGACAGTGGCGTCTGGCTCCTGGACTCCATCGTCTGATCATAGCAATCGGGTATAGAAAGGGGGAAAAGGAGGAACAAAGCAATTGTGGGTACTCATCCAAAGTACCCGGAAGCAAGGAGCTACACTACATATGCATGCGTTGGTATCAAATGGAAAAGAGGTAGCATATATGGACTGAACTGCAGAATGCCGGAATAAGAGGGGGATAGCTAGTCCTATTGAAGACTGCTTCTGGTAACCTCCATCTTGCAGTAGAAGGAGAGAGTAGATGGTAAGTTCACCAAGTATCATCGCATAGCATAATCCTACCCGGTGATCCTCCCCTCGTCGCCCTGTGAGAGAGCGGTCACCGGTTGTATCTAGCACTTGGAAGGGTGTGTTTTATTAAGTATCCGGTTCTAGTTATCATAAGGTCAAGGTACAATTCCGGGTCGTCCTTTTACCGAGGGACACGGCTATTCGAATAGATAAACTTTCCTGCAGGGGTGCACCACATTTCCCAACACGCTCGATCCCCTATGTCCAGACACACTTTTCTGTGTTCTGCCCGGCCTCGGAAGATCAACACGTCGCAGCCCTACCTAGGCACAACAGAGAGGTCAGCACGCCGATCTAATTCCTATGGCGCAGGGGTCTGGGCTCATCGCCGATTGCACACATGCACGTTGCGTACACGGCCGGCGAGCAGACCTAGCCTCCCTTATACAAGAGCAGGCGTTCCAGTCCAACCCGGTGCGTGCCGCTCAGTCGCTGACGTCAAGAAGGCTTTGGCTGATTCCACGACGTCGAGTGCCCATAACTGTTCCCGCGTAGTTGGTTAGTGCGTATAGGCTAGTGGCCAAACTCAGATCAAATCCCCAGATCTCGTTAAGCGTGTTATTTTGAAATAACCACGAACGCCGACCAGGGCTGGCCCACCTCTCTCCTAGGTGGTCTCAACCTACCCTGTCGCTCCACCACAAAGATCCACTCAGAGGGCCGTCGGGACAAACGTCCTTTCGGACCCAATCCGTGAATCACTCGCGGGTATTCTACGAGCTGACCCAACTTTAGTCATCACAGGTATCATATAGTATGTATATAAGTATACACCCATGATCACCTCCCGAGTGATCACGACCCGATAGTATAGCATGACAGACAAACAAGAATGTAGGGCCACTGATGATAAACTAGCATCCTATACTAAGCATTTAGGATTGCAGGTAAGGTATCAATAACTGTAGCAACAATGACAGGCTATGCATCAAGATAGGATTAACGAAAAGCAGTAACATGCTACACTACTCTAATGCAAGCAGTAGAGAGAAGAGTAGGCGATATCTGGTGATCAAGGGGGGGGGGCTTGCCTGGTTTCTCTGGCAAGGAGGGGTCGTCGTCGATGTAGTCGATCATGATGGTATCGGCGGCGGTCTCAAGGTCTACCGGAAAGAAGTAACGGAGGGGGAACACAATAGATAATAGAGCAACCAAAGCATCACAAAGCATAACAAGGCACAGGCGGCGCTACCTGTGACCTAATGCAGTACTGCGCATGTCGGTTGGAGCGGGAAAATATTCGGAGGTATTTTCCAGCTCTAGGAAATTAACGGGTAGATGAAACGGAGGGAAAAGTTCCATGTTCATCATGCTGGAGGTGTGTGGTAGGTAAATGAGTGGCATATTTGGATTTGTCTAATTTTTCTGATCATCTTTCATATATAAATTATTTCGATCCGAGTTACGGATTATTTTCTATGGATTTTTAAATTTTATTCAATTTTCTGAAATTTCTGCATTTATTTAAATGAATTGACCAAGTCAATTTGATTGGTCAAAAGGGGAGATGGTGGCCCACATGTCATAAGCTATACCTAAACAATAACTAAAAGTAGCTTAAATAAATGCGGATCCACATGTAATAGGCTTAAACTAATTAATTAACCAACTAATCTAAACTAAATTAGTTTAGATCTAATTATACTAGGCCGGCCACACACGGCTGTGGCACAGCCCACGCGCGCACAGCGCGCACACACAATGTTAGGGAGTAACTCTATTCCTTTTAACATGAGATAGCATTTTGTGATTCTTGTAGGATTTAATCCATGCATTATCTGAAAAAGGTCCAATAAAATAAAATGAGGCTTATTGCGTCTACTTTCCGTTCATATAATTTTGCCCATGTTAGGACTTGTCTTATTGCTGTTTAGTGGTAGTTTAGAAGGCTAGACATTGTAGAAATACAAAAGCTAGAAGCAGACAAGCAACAGTAGAGCAGCGACAGGTGAAGCCGCCCCGGCCATGGCCAAGCCGGCCACACGCATGGCGCGGACACACACAGAGCACACACCTCACGTACACACACACACGGCACTCTACACATACTAACCATGGCTAGTACAGGAGGTGCAGGACAGCGGCGACGACTGCAGCGAGCTGCTGGGCGAGCGCGCATCAGCAGCAGCAGAGCAAAGCAGTAGCAGCACGAAGTAGTGGCAGAAGAAGTAGTAGCGAATCAGCAACGGTGCAAGGAGCAGCACAGCAGCGAAGCAGCACGCGAGGGCGCGCGACGACGGGCGCGACCAGGGGCACAGCGAGCGCAAGCAGGTTGCAGCGGGCATGCCCGTGGGCGCGTGGCAGGGCGCGGCAAGCGTTTCCACGAGGGGGCGCGCGCACGGAGCTCCCGGCGCTCGGTGATGGCGGTCTACAGTGACGGAGACGAGGGGGAAGAGGGGGAATCGACGCTGCTCACCGGGGGAGGGCCGATGGCGAGCTCGTACGAGACCGGGGTGGACGAGGTGACGCAAATCGACGGCGAAGCCGCGGCGGCCGGAGGTGGAAGAAGACCTCGATCCGCATGATGCAACGGTTCTGGGCTTGAGTTCGTGGATGAGGAAGAAGCGGCGGAGGTGGGCGGAGATCATGGACGAGGCCCTAGGGCACGGGGACGACGGAGAGCACGCGGGCAAAGGCTGCCATGGCAACGAAGCTTCGGCCAAGAGTTGCAAGGAAGAAAACGACGTGAGGGAGAAGAAGTGGTGGTCTAGGGTTTGTCTAAGGCGACGGGATGGTCTTATAGGGCATCGGGGCAACACCGGATGGTTGACACGGCGACATCGGCGGCCTCGGCGGGGTGGATGGCCGCCACGCCATAGCCTCTGTTTCCTGTGTAAGGAGGAAGGGGATAATTTCTCCCATTGGGCTGGGTCCAATGTACTATAGCACTAGAGCCCACTAGCACAGTACTAGTTAGGCCTTTTCCTTTTTTTTCTTTTATAGCCTATGTTTTCTATTTTTCCAAGCTATCAAATGAAATTTGTTCAACATGAAATTTGTCACATAAATCCAGGGCATCAGCATAGGGCCACACACAAAATTTCATGTGGTTTGGGAAAAGTTAGAATATTTGGAATTTAAACGACCAAATTAAATGTTGCCAAACCACTAAAATACTGCTAAGGCCAAACTAAAAATCCAATTAGAGTTGATTTCTACATAAAAAATACTAGGGGATTACTTGCAATAACATGAACACTTTTATTTAATTTTTGAAGAAGTTTTATTTTTCCCCGCTATTTGAATTTTCAGTTGAATAGGTTTCAGATTGTAATGACTATTAGCAAGTTAATGATGATAACTTGGCATAATCAGTGGAAGATTACTGTAGCAAGAATCTCGGGGTGTTACAAATCTCCTCCACTACAAGAAATCTCGCCCTGAGATTTAAGTGATAGAGTTAGGGGAAAAGAATTGGTTACAAAATTCTAACGATGCTTCACTGTCTTGGTTGCCATTCTCGAAGAACTTGATCCCTTTCGTTGATGCCTTCATTTCGCTGCATCAAGGCATCGCGATGAAGTCATTGTCCTCCCTTGAGGATCTTCACCGTACTTACGAAAGGATGAGAGGGGGAAACTCTATAAGGACGAGTTTTAACAAGATTCAGCATCGGGCGATTAACTCAGGGGAAGAAGCATAAAGTCTCTCTCGAGTTGATTACATGAAACACCTCGAGAGCATTACAGGGGGGGTACGAAAGTTTCAAACGGGTAAGCAATCATTCAATGCCTGAAGTAGAGTGTGAAGGGGGATTGAGAGCAACGGAATAAGTATTGCGTCTGATACCAAAATAGATCATCTCTAGGACGGTGGCTCATGAATTACAAAAGAAGTCAAGTGCAAAGGATACTTCAGAATCAAGGATGTACAGGAGAGTCATGTTTTGATCCTGTGGAACTGTGGGTTATGGTCCCACTAGGTGGGTTAAAAGTAGGAACATCGGTGACATCTTGCACGATCATGTAAGCAAGGCATGTCAGAGGATAGTCTGTCGTTTATGTCGGCAACAACATCAGTACCAAGGGCGGGGGATGAAGAGAACCATTTTCCTGCTTGTTGAACAAGGCGGGCCAATAGGCAAAGTTCTCGTCCATCGGTGGTTACCGAAATGTCATCAACAGTAGAAACAGGGTCTCACTGACAAAGTTGTACACCAGGTGTTTACATAAGCAGTGAATTACTACTGCTTAGATTATATAGATCACAAGAAAGGTCAAACAAACCAATGGAAAGGAAAATGTGATCATCAGGTTAAACAGAACAATGGAAAGGAAAATGTGTTTAAACACATATTTCAGGGGGGTATCCTTCCCAAGGACAAGCAGAGCATGATATCCATGACAGGATATAACGTAGAAAACCCTTTAGGAAAGGGGAGAGAAATATCATGACATTACCCATATAACAGTGTTTGGGTAACTAATAAAGAAAGTTTAGCATTGTGCTTGAAATGTTCTTATTGAAAATCGGAGTACCACATACAAGCTTCGAGATAGCATTGACATGGTCTTTAAGCAAAGGTCAGACTTTGGATACAGAAAGGATCCATCAGGAACCACTCATAGAATAAGTATTACAATTTCCTCATCAAAGATGGATAACCTTGCTAAAAAGGAAACTATAACAATGGGTCCTCCGGCCAGGTGCGCTAGGCATGACATCACCTTCCTGGGCTATACAAAATCCAATGTTACGGCTTTTGGAAAATGTCCCAACCATCATATCTGACCGAGATTCAGTTCTGATTGGCATTAGGAGACCTCAGACTTAGGATGCGTGAGAAGAAAAGGTGCAACACAAATTGACGAGATGACATTATAAGATTCTCGGGAAATGAACTATGGAAGCAAGTTCCGAATCATGCGTTCATCATTAAACCAAGGAGAGTATGAGGAGGTGGTTGATGATCTCAGCGACAATTCTTTGGGATTTCCAAAGATGGATTTCCACAATTATGTGAACAAGAAGATAACATTTGTCGGATCAAATGATATAATGAGGTATGCTCAAGGAAAACATACACAACTAAACATTGGTTGAAAAGTGCACCCAAAATATGGGCTGGGTTGCATGACCAACATCGAAATGGCGATTTAGCAACCAACACACTAAATTGGAATTATTGTCCATTAACTTTGAAGCAATAGGGTTGCTAGAGATGTTAAATTCTCAGAACATAGTTCACTCAACACGGGTACCAAGAAAAGAATGGTGATGGCAAGAAGCACCATTGTATCAAGAATTTCTTCAGAGGTGGTGAAACTCTCACGACATCCTTGACAAAAAGGCTGTAATACATCAAGGTAGATCATAATATGAGCTGGATAGCAAGGATCTCAAGGTATAACACATAACACGAATAAGTTTGTGTTGGAGGGAAGGCAATAAGGTGGCCGATGATAACACCAATCATCGAGGCACAAGGATGGTATTTCTCATCAAGAATTTAATTGATATCCTGGAAGAGCTCGGAAGGCTGATGATGATCATGACACATTTGTCAAGATAATTCATGAAGATGTAATCAATTGGTGATGACATCAAGTCAAAGGAATGATGAAGCGAAAGGTTATTGGAACCATGGGTAGGACACAAACTCGAAATCAAGTTTGTTGTTCAAGGAGAAATGATATGACAAGGAAGATGGACGTAAGCTTAGCTCATCGTCGAAAATTTTGCTACGGAGAGAAGGGCCAGGTAGCACAGTTAAAATTTCGCACGATAATGATATAGATGATCAGGCTTGGGATGACTTGAAGGATTAATAAACTCGTAAGCAACGAAAATTACTTAGAGTTATTGAATCGGAGTGCGGACTCGACTCACTATTTGGTTTTCTCGGTTGAGGACAACCTAGAACCCGTGGGAATTCTGAAATCGGTGAGAAGCAAAACTAGATGAAGACTCATAAGCAGTTATGTAGTTCGGTGATATTCTCGAGATAACGGAGGTGAAACTCGGAGGTAGATCGGAATAGAAACAGATCTGTCTCGTAGACTTGCGATAGCAGATACTTTAATCTTGTCAAAATAGATGAGGCAATGGAATGGTTTCCTTTCAGATATATTGAATAACTTTAGCATGGTCAGAACCATGATTGCAAAAGGCCAGATCCCAGATATAAGATGAACTTATAACAAGGGAATAATCAATTTAAGAGAAGCTTTAATGGTAAGATCTACATCGTTTCCATGGGCATGAACACAAGTTCAAGGTCGACTCCCACTACTCCAATGCATGATCATTCATTCACTGCTCGTCCTCGAAGAAGTTGTATGGTATAAACTTATCTGGTAAAACACCAGAAGGTTATGACTTGTGAAAACCTTCGGCTTCATATGATTTTTAGGGAAGTTATAGGTTCAACCCATCGGGGCATCTTAGAAACATATACCTCAAGCTTCAAGAGTAAATGTCACCAGCTCGAAAAGCAGAGCATGGTTGGCCAAATCAGAGAATAGGATTTACTGATGGCCTTATGTATCAAGGAAAGAACTCCAGGTTTTGAGAATATGCAAGAACGGTCAGATAATAATCCACCAAAGGATCTAGCGGACCGCAAAGGACATAATGTGAGTAACAGTACTCAGCCAAAAGAAGAGACAATGCAAAGGCATGGGATTATTGAAACTACAGACTAATTCAAAGCTCAAATGCAAATGAATTATGATCTCCATATCATGGAATCAGAAGCAAATGCTCTGATGAAGGATGGATAAGTTGGGCAAGCTTAGGGGTACAATCGATGGCAATTTGATTGGTCGAGATCCAACTCATGTCTAAAATGATGCCTGAGCTAGAAGGATGAATTCTAGGATCTGATTGAGGATTGCTGGCATTCGCAACATATTGAATCAACGGACTCAAGATGATAGTGACAAAGGATGCCAATAAGATTACTAGACTTATGGGATTAACTATAATGTAAGCAAGCAAGAATTTCAAGAGCAATATGCTGCTGAGGATTTTCGGATGTTCGAATGGTATTTCAAAGATTTTTTTAAAAGACACCTGAATAACTAGGGATGAACGAATCCCCGGTAAGTGTGAGAAATTATCCGTAGGGGTATTCATGTGGCAAAGAACATCATGATAGTAAGCTCAAAGGATTCTCAGGACAACAGAGAGTATTTCGGGGCATCCTATAATAACAAGAGCAACGGGGAATGTTTGTATTTATGGCAAGTGTATGTAGTTTTCCATAGTGGTTTATCGATGGATGGAAATTGCAAAAGCAATGGCACAAAGTCTCGAGAGAACATCATAGAGTACCTTTGGAATCCTTCGGTGCACCAAGCAATCATCTGGAGTGAGGGAATCTCCGGGAGGAAGTAATTATGAGAACATAGAGTTAGAGTTAGCAAAATCATTTAACCCGTATAGAAGATAGATCAGAATCCCAGAGTATAGACGAGGAATAAAAGATCCTACTACCACCCAATGGCGACGTGGGCCCATGGGGCGCACAGCCATGTTAGTAAAACAATTTTCATCGACTAGACTCAACTTCGGCCAAGGAGTGTGGAAGGGGGATTCCTATAGGCAGTCGGCTCTGATACCAACTTGAGACGCCCCCGATTTGACCGTACACTAATCATACATGCAAACATGTACGATCAAGATCAGGGACTCACGGGAAGATATCACAACACCACTCTACAAATAAAATAAGTCATAGATGAGTCAGCAGAAGCAACAATATCTGAGTAAAGACATAAGTTAAACAAGTTGCCATAAGATGGCTAGCACAAACTGGGATACAGCTCGAAAGAGGCGCAGGCCTCCTGCCTGGGATCCATCTAAACTACTCTTGGTCGTCGTTAGCGGCCTGCACGTAGTAGTAGGCACCTCCAGAGTAGTAGGAGTCGGCGTTGACGGTGGCCTCTGGCTCCTGGACTCCATCGTCTGATCGTAGCAATAGGGTATAGAAAGGGGGAAAAGGGGGAACAAAGCAACCGTGAGTACTCATCCAAAGTACTCGCAAGCAAGGAGCTACACTACATATGCATGCGTTAGTATCAAATGGAAAAGGGGTAGCATATGTGGACTGAACTGCAGAATGCCGGAATAAGAGGGGGATAGCTAGTCCTATCGAAGACTACGCTTCTGGTAACCTCCATCTTGCAGCAGAAGAAGAGAGTAGATGGTAAGTTCACCAAGTATCATTGCATAGCATAATCCTACCCGGTGATCCTCCCCTCGTCACCATGTGAGAGAGCGGTCACCGGTTGTATCTGGCACTTGGAAGGGTGTGTTTTATTAAGTATCCTGTTCTAGTTTTCATAAGGTCAAGGTCCAACTCCGGGTCGTCCTTTACCGAGGGTCACAGCTATTCGAATAAATAAAATTCCCTCCAGGGGTGCAACACATTTCCCAACACGCTCGATCCCCTTTGTATGGACACACTTTTCTGGGTCATGCCTGGCCTCGGAAGATCAACACGTCGCAGCCCTACCTAGGCACAATAGAGAGGTCAGCACGCCGGTCTAAATCCTATGGCGCAGCGGTGGCTAGAAGCAGACAAGCAGCAGTAGAGTAGTGACGGGTGAAGCCGCCCCGGCCATGGCCAAGCCGGCCACACACACGGCGCGGACACACACAAAGCACACACCTCATGTACACACACACACAAAACTCTACACATACTAACCATGGCTGGTACAGGAGGTGCAGGACAGCGGCGACGACTGCAGTGAGCTGCCGGGCGAGCGCGCATCAGCAGCAGCAGAGCAAAGCAGTAGTGGCAGAAGAAGTAGCAGAGAATCAACAATGGAGCAAGGAGCAGCACAACAGCGAAGCAGCACGCGAGCGCGCGCGACGACGGGCGCAACCAGGGGCACAGCAAGCACAAGCGGGCTGTAGCGGGCACACCCGTCGGCGCGTGGCAGGGCGCGGCAAGCGTTGCCACGAGGGGGAGCGTGTGCGTGGAGCTCCCGGCGCTCGGTGGCGGCGGTCTACAGCGACGGAAACGAGGGGGAAGAGGGGGAATCGACGCTGCTCACCGGGGGAGGGCCGATGGCGAGCTCGTACGAGACCGGGGTGGACGAGGTGATGCAAATCAATGGCGAAGCCGCGGCGGCCGGAAGTCGAAGAAGACCTCGATCCGCATGATGCAACAGTTCTGGGCCTGAGTTCGTGGACGAGGAAGAAGTGGCGGAGGTGGGCGGAGCTCATGGACGAGGCCCTAGGGCACGGGGACGACGGAGAGCACGCGGGCAAATGCTGCCATGGAAACGAAGCTTCGGCCGAGAGTTGCAAGGAAGAAAACGGCGCGAGGGAGAAGAAGTGGTGGTCTAGGGTTTGTCTAAGGCGACGGGATGGTCTTATAGGGAATCAGGGTAGCACTAGATGGTCGACACGGCAACATCGGCGGCCTCGGCATGGTGGATGGCCGCCATGCCATAGCCTCTGTTTCCTGTGTAAGCAAGAAGGGGATAATTTCTCCCATTGGGCTGGGTCCAATGTACTATAGCATTAGAGCCCACTAGCACAATACTAGTTAGGCCTTTTCCTTTTTTGTTTTCTTTTATAGCCTATGTTTTTCTATTTTTCTAAGCTATCAAATGAAATTTGTTCAACATGAAACTTGTCACATAAATCCAGGGCATCCGCATAGGGCCAGACACAATTTCATACGGTTTGGGTAAAGTTCGAATATTTGTTGGAATTTAAACGACCAAATTAAATGTTGCCAAACCACTAAAATACTGCTAGGGCCAAACTAAAAATCCAATTAGAGTTGATTTCTACATGACAAATACTAGGTGGTTACTTGCAATAACATGAACACTTTTATTTAATTTTTGAAGAAGTTTTTTTCCCTGCTATTTGAATTATCAGTTGAATAGGTTTCGGATTGTAATGACTATTAGCAAGTTAATAATGATAACTTGGCATAATTAGTGGAAGATTACTATAGCAAGAATCTCGGGGTGTTACAAATCATCTCTCTTAGAAACTATATTATGAATTTTAAGCAACTTGATCATGAACATGTTGCATAATCTTGGGAGAAGATGAAATTAATGATACGTAATTGTCCTACACATGGTTTGGATCTTTGGATGATTATACAGAATTTTTATGCCGGATTGAATTTTGCTTCTGGAAATCTTTTAGATTCGGCCCCGGGAGGCACTTTTATGGAAATCACTTTAGGAGAAGCTACCAAACTCCTAGATAATATCATGGTTAATTATTCTCAATGGCACACCGAAAGATCTACTAGTAAAAAAGTGCATGTTGGTGTCAAAACCGGCGGATCTCGGGTAGGGGGTCCCGAACTGTGCGTCAAGGCCGGATGGTAACAGGAGGCAGGGGACACGATGTTTTACCCAGGTTCGGGCCCTCTTGATGGAGGTAAAACCCTACGTCCTGCTTGATTAATATTGATGATATGGGTAGTACAAGAGTAGATCTACCACGTGATCAGAGAGGCTAAACCCTAGAAGCTAGCCTATGGTATGATTGTATTTTGTGATTGTTATCCTACGGACTAAAACCCTTCGGTTTATATAGACACCGGAGAGGGTTAGGGTTACACAAGGTCGGTTACAAAGGAGGAGATATCCATATCCGTATTGCCTAGCTTGCCTTCCACACCAAGTAGAGTCCCACCCGGACACGAGACGAAGTCTTCAATCTTGTATCTTCATAGTCTAACAGTCCGGCCAATGGAGATAGTCCGGCTGTCCGGAGACCCCCTAATCCAGGACTCCCTCAGTAGCCCCTGAACCAGGCTTCAATGACGATAAGTCCGGTGCGCAGTATTGTCTTCGGCATTGCAAGGCGAGTTCCTTCTCCGAATACATCACAGAAGAATTTGAATACGAGGATAGCGTTCGACCCTACAAAATAAGTTCCACATTCCACCGTAGAGAGAATAATATTTCCGCAGATCTAATTTGCTGGCTTGTTTTGGCAGCATGACGTGATGTCATGGCCCGGTGATTATTCGAACCGTTTCTCCACACATAACGCGAGGCGGTTTCTTGACACGTCTTGCCGAAGCGGAGATCGTGTTCGCCCAATTACGAGATTCTCATTAATGCGGTCATGGGTAACCCAACCATGTCTAGGACTCCTAGATTATAGGTAAGTCCCAAACGGCTACGGAGAGGACGCTTGATATTCACCCTCTTTATAAAGGGACAAGGTTTTCGCTTTTTCCCTCTCGTGCTCAATCGAACCCTTCCCCCACCTCGAGTTCTAACACCCAAAGCCCAGGTTAGGTGCTCCGGATCTTCAATCATGTCCGGATCCAGCCTTCAAGGCTGATGGATGCCCTCCTCCGTTACAGAAGAGGACATTAAGAAGTTGAGGGAGGCCAGATACCTGACCGCCGAGGTTTCGCATCGGCTGCCTGCTCGAGGGCAGATCGTCCCTACTCCCGAACCCAACGAGAACGTCGTGTTCGTCTCCCACTTCCTCCGAGGTCTAGGCCTCACTCTAGATCCCTTCGTCAGGGGTTTGATGTTCTATTACAGGCTAGATTCCATGATCTAGCTCCGGACTCCTTTCTCCACATCTTGACATTTATTGTCGTGTGTGAGGCCTTCCTCCGTGTTACCCCTCACTTCAGCCTGTGGCTCAAGACCTTTGAAGTAAAGCCGAAGATGATCGAGGGGCAACATGCAGCGTGCGGAGGTGCATCAATAGGCAAGATGGCATGAGCTCCATGGCCGAAAGGTTCCTTTCCAGAGGTGTCCGAATTATGGCAACGGGAGTGGTTTTACGTCACGACTCCCAGAAGTGCCAAGTGGGCGGATGCTTCCGCTTTCCGCTCGGGCCCCCCACCACAACTGATGTTATGGATTAGCAGAGGTCTGAGCTGGGGTTCAGCCAAGGACGTGCCTATACTGCAAAGCCGCATCCGAGATCTCTTCAAGGGAGATTTTAATTTGGCTGTGGTAATACAAGTTATGCTGGTTCGTCAAGTCCAGCCTTGCAAACGCCGGCCCCTTCGCTTGTGGGAGTTCAACCCAGAGGGACCGCGTGCCATTTCAAATTTTCCTTGGCCTGACGCACGAGGATATTACCGAGGACGTGGGCCTGAGCAGTAACCGCGCCGCCAAACAAGTAAGAAATCCTCTGGCCGAACACACTGTATTTTATTCGTCACGAAGTTATTTCTGAGAGTTCGCTTTTTGACCAGGACTGGCTAACAAAGGCGAAGATGAGTCGGTGTTTGGCCCCCCTCGCTGAGGGTTTGGAAAATCCGGTATTGGAAAAGATACTCAAGGTCGCACCTTGCCCGGAACCCTCGAAGGAAGATACAGGGGGAAGGGGGATAATACAGGAGGACGCGGGCCCCCGTCGCTGCCAGTTCCAACCAAGGGAATGAGCGTCTCCATGAAGGAGGATAACTGGGGGAGAAAAGGACTGCTTCCGAGGATTCGGAAGCCGAAGCCTCCAAACGGGAGAAGAAGTCTCCCACAGAGGGTCCTGCCTCGGGGGGTGCTTCTGCCGCACAAAGTCCGCGGGGGGATCAGCCCTCCAACGAGTTGTGAGTGATCCAAAATACTTTAATAGTTGAGGTATGCTATCTTTCTTCTGAGAAAATAACCACCGCATATATCTTGCAGTTCGGGCCTTAGCCCCTCTCAACTGAGCTCGTCTTCAAGGGATCTTCTTCCAGAGATGATGGAGAGCGAAACGCCTGTCAGGACCCCGATTCCAAGTCACATCGATCTAGCTAGTAACAACTCGTATCACTTTGCGGCCTCACGCACGGTATTCCCACGGGTGTCGCCTTACCATGGCCTGGGACCGTTTGCGCCTTTTGGCTCACGTATATGATAGTGTTGCTAGCATCCATATGATAGAGAACCCGGGCCGACATGGCTAGTTGTGAACCCAAAGCGGCACTAACCCATGGAGACAGGCATACATGAATCAACTTCGAGCATGTCGGTTAGTAGCGTGTGAATCCGAGCTGTAGCACTGGGCTAACAGGACTCAGGTAAACCGGGTTGTAGCAGGCTAGGCAAGACTCCGGATGTCACCGCGTGACATTTCCCCGAAGGGACAGACACAGGAACGAAGTGAAACACATGCCGGCCAGTCAAGTGTCCTGAGCAGTAGTGCTGGGCTAGCAGGACTCCGGTGAACCGGGCTGTAGCGGACTACTATGGCTCAAGGAAGCACTAGACTACATTTCCCCATAAGAGAGGCTGCCAAGGATAAACAACTAGATTGTCGGATCCCACACATACCAAGCATTTCAATCATACACACAATATGCTCGATATGTGTAAATACAACATGGCATCACAACAAGACTCTACGACTCAAGTATTTACTCAATAGGCTCCGAGGAGTGAGATATTACAAACATGGGTCTCATGACCCATCATTCAGAGCATACAAATCAAAACACATGCGGAAGCTTAACGTAGATCCTGACTATCTACAAATGAAAAAGGCTGAGAAGGCTGAGAAGCCTGACTATCTACCAGATCCTGCCGAGGGCACAAGATCGTAGCTGAGGTATCAAGCTAAACGTCGAAGTCCACGCGGAACTACTAGCAAGACCGAAGTCTCTCTGCAAAACATAAATTAAGCAAACGTGAGTACAAATGTACCCAGCAAGACTTACATCAGAACTAACTACATATGCATCGGTATCAACAAGGGGGGTGGTGGAGTTTAACTGCAGCAAGCCAGCTTTGACTCAATGGCTAACCTGAACTACGAGTGCAAGCAACTCTTTTGAGGTGGCGCACACGAGTCCACATATTCACCATTCAATACACCACTATGGATCCGCTCCCGTCTCCCTACGAGAACGCCATCCATAGCACTCACGCTTATCTTGCACATTTTAGAGTATCCACTTTCACTTGTGTATGAAATGTACAGGCAACCAAGCAGTCCTTTACCACGGACACGGCTATTCGAATAGATGATGTTAACCCTGCAGGGGTGTACTTCTTCACACACGCTCTCACCACTTACCGTCATTTACACGACATGTACTCGGCAACCTTCAAGCGGAAGCCCAACGAGGGTGTCGGCCACGGCCTACCTAAACACTCAAGCCTCTAGTCCAGGTTTATCGCCTATCCAGGTTCCATCCGTAGGGAGTCCGGCCGAGGTTTCCACATACGGCCCCGAACGATGTGTACAGGGTTCCGAGACACCAAACGGGCGCCCGGCATGCCCGGCTACGGTGTATCTACCGCATCATAGCCCACCCCTGGGGTCAGCGCTACACACAGCCACCAACACATATCCTATAAACACCAGAAACTAGTTGCAACTCCTGGACAGAGAACTAGGGTGGTTAACAAGCTGAGAGGGTCCATTGGTTTCGGGCCCAATGCATGGTAGTAGTTGGTTCTTAAATCACATATACATATCTGGGTGCTTAAGGACGGTTCCAATGAAACAACCCAAAATGTACTCCTACATGGCCTCTCATCGATACCTTTACCAAATCGTGTTCAACACCTTAGCTCACACACATTAGGACATGTTCATCACTGTTCCAATTCATCTCCGATGAATCAGACCTGACACAACTCTAAGCACAGCAGGCATGACAAACAAGCTTGAATGAGTAGGCACATCAGGGCTCAAACAACTCCTACTCATGCTAGTGGGTTTCATCTATTTATTGTGGCAATGACAGGTCATGCAAAGGATAAACGGGTTCAGCTATCGCAGCAAGTAAGAGATGAATCGTTGTTGTCCTAATGCAGTAAAAGAGAGCAGGAGCGAGAGAGTGGGATTGTATCGGAATGAACAAGGGGGTTTTGCTTGCCTGGCATTTCTAAAGATGATAAAGCTCTTCATCGGTGCCATTGATCACATCGTCGAAATATACGTCTACCGAGGGGGGGAACAATCACTGGCAAACACAGAAAGAATACAATCAATGCAATGCACATTATGATGCATGATCATGACATGTCAATATGCTGTGATTTGAGCTAATGCAACTAAAACCAGATTAAATGAAGTTGGTTTGAACCAAAGATTCAAATTCAACTCCATATGTGATTATTTAAATGCCACTTATTTGATTTGACCTGATCAGCAGACATAAGTTGTTCAAACATGCATGATAATGCCATAATTAGATTCTTTGGATTTTTCTGATCATTTTTCATATATAAATTATATGATTTGGAGCTATGGTTGATTTTGTATGAATTTTAGAAGTTTTGGGCATTTTCTGGAATTTCCTGAATTAAGTTAAATCCAGAATATGAGTTATTGCGTCAGCACTGCGTCACTGTGACGTCAGCTGGTGAACTGGGTGCCTCCAGGTCAAACCTGACCAGTTGGGCCCACTAGTCAGTGACACATAGTCAGCTATAGAGGCTGACAGGTGGGACCCGATCAAAGCTGACATCACCAAGTCAAAGTTGACAAGCGGGGCCCATTGAAATTAGTGCTAATCTAATAGAGAGTTAAACTAATTAGCTCAGGCACTGGGCCCACATGTAAGTGGGTCAGGAGTTAATTAGGGGGTGACTAATGCTAACTAGGTGGCCACGTCGACAGTCGCCGGAGTCTCGCTGGCGGTGACCTCGAACCGCGGCGGAGTTCGCTCGGAACTCGCCAGAGGCGACGGATCGACGCTCTAGGGGCACCAGAGGATAGCCCGTGCCCGTGCGCATCTAGGGAGATCAAAGGGAGGCGCGGGGGTGGACGGAGCTCGCCGGAAGTGAGCTCACGGCAGCGCCGGAGTTTGGGTGTGCACGGGTTTGCGGCTACGGTGCAAGGCAGGCCTAACGGGCGGGTGATTCGAGCTCCTAGAGACTCCCTGAGTGTGTTGACATGCTCGGAGGCGAGCTTGCGCGGCCGTAGCCGCGGTGGCGGCATGACCGATGGCAAGGAGCTATCGCCTCCGGTGAAACTAGGGCTACGCGGTGCAAAAGAGGCGGGGAAGAGAGGGGTTCAGAGCGGGAGCTCACAATGATGCCGAGGACGAGGTCAGCGAGCCCGGGGAGGTCCTGGCGGTGCCGAATCGACCAAAGGCAAGCTCGGGTGCCCGAGGTTGAAGACGAGGCAGAAACGTCGCTGCGGTGCTCCCACGGTCGAACGGACTTGTGTAGACGATGAAGGAGACAACGCCGGTCCTTCTGGATGCTTCGGCAAGGCGAGGGGTGGACGGTGGCCACGGTGGTTCTCGTCGGCGGCGACGGTGGCGCTCGGACCATGCGAAAAGGAGAGAGACTTAGGGGAGGAGGAGCACGGGGAGGGTGAGAGAAGACCAGAGGCGTTGCGTGGCGACGCAAGAGGCGTCCAGGGCGGCGAGGGAGCAGCCAGGCAGGGAGGAGGCGGCCGGCGCGTGCGCGCGCGCGTTGGGCACACACCCTCCTGCCTACTGGCAGGAGGTTGAAGACGGTGGCAACTGTGGTGGGCTGGGCTGCTGCTGGGCTGCACAGTGTTGGGCCTCTGGGCTGAAGGAAGGCGCCAGGTATTTCCTCTCTCTCTCTCTCTTTCCCATTTCTGTTTCAGTTTTTCTATTACTTTTATTCTATTTTGAATTAGTAGAAATACTAATTCATTTTGAAAAAATCTTGAAAATGATTTTGGCATATGTTTGGGTTATTTCCAACAACCTTAAAATACTTTCAAGATTATTTGGACATTTAAAATTATTTATAGGATTTAAATGTCCGAATGCAAGTACTTATGATTTAATTCAAAAATCCAAAAATGACCTAAAAAGGTGTGCACCATTTTTGTCAGAGGTTCTAGACCAATCCAAAAATGATGAACTTTTCTAAAGAGCATTCTGGGTTCTTGAAAATGTTTTTAGGTTGAACCTATTTGATTTAATTTTGGTGCTAGGGTTTTTCATCCCCATTTCAACTTTAATTGAAAAGTTAACATGATGCATGGATGCTTTAAGGCAACTAATGGCAAGCAAAATCTAGGGCTGTGACAACGCCTCCCAAGGACTCATCCGCTCAAGAAGCGGGCGACCCCGAAGTGTCGTCACGGAGGGCCTCTCCGGATCCGGTGAGGCCAGAAGATAATCCCATAGACCCCCGAAGTCCCCAGCGTTCGGCTCCCGAAGAGGGCAGACAAAAGAGCCCGACACCGTCTGGTATGCGGTCGAACGTTCTGAGGGAGTTGGTGGGGCGAGCGGCCATCTCAGAAGAACATCGTACGCTGATGGGTACGGTGATGGAGAGAATTTCGTCCACCGAAAGCGGATTACATGAAGCCTTTATGAGTCTACTGACAGGCTTTGAGGTACGTGAGATAATATGTGATACCACTGCACATGTTAGGTGTGCCCTGTGTAGATAGTAGCCCCTGAGACTCTGGTTGTCATCAAGAATGGCGGCAAACAAAGGATCATATTCCCAGGCAATAACCAGACTGCCCCTATGTGCACGTGGTGGAAGCTCCGATGGCTAGCCGGACTAGTGAGTTTGCCAAATTAAAACGGCAACTGGATGCGGCAGACGCCGACATCGAGCTTGTTAACAAGAGGCTTGATGAGGCACAGGGTAAGTGTTATTATCTGGTGAACGCCACATAGTAAGAGCAGCATGATGCCAGCATCTTTAATATGTTGTCACTGCAGATGGAGCTGCCACCGTGGAAACCTTGCGGGCAGAACTTTCCCGAGCCAAGGAACAAGCGAGGATTAGTAATGCGGCTGCTTTGAAGGCGGCCGAAGAGTTGAAAGCCGAGAAGGCCGCACATTGTGAGAGCCAAGAGAAGATGGCCAAGATGGCCGTAGAATTAAAAGACACCGCCGACCGTTGCCGGGTCCTTGAAAAAGAAAACCGAGCGAAGGCAACGGACCTTGAGAAGGCCACGATGGCGGGTAAAGACACCCGTTCTGCTATGAGAGCGAAGAAGGAGGAGCTGCGGGAAGCCAAGGATATTGCGGCTGGGAAACCCTTCATGTTACGGAGGAAGTTCGGAGATCCACGGTATGCCCATCTGGATCGGCTGTGGAGTTCGGCAGATGCGTATATGGATTTGGCGGTGAGTGCTGCCGATGCTGCCAAGTACTTCCAAGGTCAGACAGATCGTGAAGTGGACAAGCTGTTCTGGTCGCAATTCAACATTCCAGAGCGTCCACTTTCATTGACTGACCAGCTAGCCGAATGGGCTGAACTAAATAGGTTGTCCGGACTCGCTATGAGGTCTGTTGTGGATCAGCTATGGCCGAAAAAGCCAAAGCTGAACAGCTATTTTAGCTTAGTGCAGCAGTTCCTTGGTGCGGTGCCGCACATTAATGCGATGAAGAGGTCGGCGTGCATAGAAGGCTCGCGGATGGCCCTTGCCCGTGTTAAAGCATACTGGGCGGACATGGACGCTACCACTGTTGCGGCGCAGGGTTCGGCCATAGGCCGAGTGGCTGCCGAGCACTATTTCGAGGAGGTTCTCGAGGGTGCTCGTTTGATAGAGGCCCAGTGCTCGAAGAATATTATGTTTGAGTGATATGTATTTTCATTGTAAACACAATGCTTTTATGAAGTTTTATAAGGCCATGTTTATACTTTTTCTTGAAAGTAGTATGATGCCTCTTGTGCGGCCGTTTATGCATACATGTGTATAACCTGAAAGATTGCAGCCGTCGGCTTCAACCCCCACGCATATAATGTGGAGGCGCTCGCGAAAAACGCGTGTTCACACTTAACCCAATGTCTTGGTCCTATTAAGGAGGTGATAGCGTTGCGAACGAGGCAACCAGACTATAATGCTTTAACAGTTTCACTTAGCCATAGGAGTTTGACAGTGGGGCTACTAGATAGCCCCTGGTGGCTCCGCACTCTCCCGATCGCAGGGTGCGTACATGCCTGGCCAGAAAACGGCCCTTCGTTAAAGAGGAGGAATTCTAACATTCCGATAGGTCATCGGGTGGTTGACCAGTCTCACGCTATATCATGACAGTCAGTTTTCGGCTTTCTCTACTGAGGTGCTCGTCCGGATGAACCAGGGCACAATCGCAGTAGTTCTCCTGGTGCTACCTTAGCCGATAAAGCGGAACGTAAGGCACCAAAACACAGGAGCTGGGCAAACCCAACTTTTGACAGAAGACAATGATTCGGAGCTAATGCATATAAGGCCAAACTCGCGACGCCGAACACTCCCTAAGGTATTCGGTCTTTATGGTATAAACCGGGCCTAAATAGTGCCCTTTGTAAGAAGCCCCTTGTGTCCAGGTACGTGCATTATTCTGACGTGGCCACATGCCAAGACGTCAGCATCCTTCTCAACTGTGCTAAGAATTCGGTGGATGTGTATCAACAAGAGACAGTAAAAAAGGTTTACGCAGGGTCTTAATCTAAAAAGAATCCTTGGAGCGGGTCCCTACTGCACGTCTGCGCCCGTGTCTCCGTTGTGCCGTATTCTGGACTGGTGTAGCACGATGATCATATGTAAAAGAGAGGAACTTAGGTGAAAAAGTTGTCGTGCAAAAAGATAGTTTTTTAAAGAAACCATGTATAATTCAAGATGAGTAAAAAATTGAGACTTGTCTGTGCACGTTGAGCCCCTTGTATTTGTAATAGGGGTGTGACCATTGATCTGGTATGAATTACATATAGATGTGCCAGACTCGTCTAACCGTGTCCGAGGTCTTGACGACCTGTTAAATGCTTTAGTTGGTCAGGCCGTTTTAGTGTGCGGCTGCCAAGGCAGTCGCGCTCTCTTCGGCGTGCAACACTCGCTTAATACTTCTGTTCACTGTAATGATGCCACGTGGGCCGGACATCTTGAGTGTGAGGGAAGCGTAGTGTGGTATTGCATTAAGGCGAACGAAAGCTTCGCGTCCGAGTAGTGCTTGATAGCCACTTTGGAACGGAGCGATGTGGAAGGTTAAATGTTCGCTACGGAAGTTATTGGGGAAGCCGAATATAACCTTTAGTAGCAGGGAGCCCGTGCAATGAGCCCCTGGGCCTGGTGTTACTCCTTTAAAGGAGTATTGCTTTGGCAAATTTTTGTTGGGTCTATCCACATTTCGCGGATTGTATCCTGGTATATCAGGTTTAGACTGCTGCTACCGTCCATCAGGACTCATGTGAAGTGGTATCCGTCAATTATTGGGTCTAATACCAGGGCAGCCCATCCTGCACGCCGGATACTTGCTGAGTAATCACGATGGTCGAAAGTGATCGGTTCAGACGACCAGTGGCAGGACTCTGCGGTGATAGGCCCTTGGGCATATTTTTCTGGGAGTGTCGTTTTGTTTCTTCCTTTGATCACGTGTAACATGTTTACTATTTTGACTTCTGGTGGAAATTTCTTTTGTTCCCCAGTGTCTTGCTTGAGAGGCTCATCCTCGTCTTCGCTTGGCGTATCCTCCCCCTTGTGTACGGCGTTGAGCTTGCCGGACTTCTTGAAGACCCAACATTCTCTGCGGGTTTGATTAGCGGGTTTACCAGGGGTGCTATGGATCTGACATATTTGGTCCAGAATTTTGTTTAGGCTGGACAGTTCATCTCTGGCGCCTTTAGAGGGCGGCTTTTGCTAACCTGGCCGAGAGCTTTTGAATCCGACGTTTACTGTCGTGCTCTTCGTGTTGTCTTCTTTATTCCGGCATTTGTTATTGTTGTTGCACCGTGATTTCCTGTTTCCATCTCTAACTTCAGATGTACTGGGGTCACTGGTACTGCATCTGGCTAGCCAGCTGTCCTTACTCGCGCAAAAGCGGGTCATGAGGCTTGTTAATGCTGCCATTGTTCTCGGCTTTTCTTGGCCGAGGTGTCTAGCAAGCCATTCATCACGGGCGCTATGCTTAAAAGCTGCCATGGCTTCGGCGTCTAGACAGTCGACAATTTGGTTCTTTTTAGTAAGAAACCTGTTCCAAAGTTTTCGGGCTGACTCTCCGGGCTGTTGAGTTATATGACTTAAATCGTCCGCGTCCGGAGGTCGGACATAAGTCCCTTGAAAATTTGCCCGAAAACCGTCTTCGAGCTCTTCCCAGCTTCCAATGGAGTTTTCGGGGAGGCTTTGAAGCCAGTGACGAGCTGGCCCTTTGATCCTGAGGGGTAAGTACTTGATAGCGTGGAGATCATCTCCTCAAGCCATATGGATATGGAGGATATAGTCCTCAATCCAGACCCCAGGGTCTGTTGTTCCGTCGTATGCCTCTATGTTTACGGGTTTGAATCCCTCTGGAAATTCATGGTCCAGCACCTCATCGGTGAAACATAGGGGGTGTGCGGCACCCCTGTATCTGGGTGTACTGCGTTGTTCGGATGTTTGTTGTGTTACATCGTATGCTGGGGCGCGCTTGCGTGGGCCGTAGATGGATCTGGTTGCGCCGTCCTTTTGGTGCAAGCCATCGCGTGGATCGCGTATTGGCTTGTGAGTGGCGTTGTTTGCCGCTCGATGTTGCGCGTGAGGTCGTCTATCCGGCCAGGTGGCTGTTTTGATTTTTGGTTGAGGGGGGGTGTGAGGCCTCCTCATCAAATTCAGGTAGCAACTTTCGCTTTGGGTAGCTCTTGGTGGGGTGATTGTCGCCGTACTTCGCTGCTGTGTTGAGTACTTGATTTGGAGTGTGTCCTGCGCAGCCTTGAGCCTTTGCTTCCGCTTTTTCAGACTCCTCGCGGTGGCAACAAGCCTTTGATGGGCATTCTGCTGCTCCGGGTGCCTGTCCGGCGTTATGTCGTCCGGACTATTATCTTTGACAGAATTAGTTTGTTCGGTTTGATTCTCCGTATTGCCGTAGTCCGGCAGTGGCTCGCCCTGCTCGAATGCTGGGTCTGTATGATCGTTATTTCTACCGAGGCGGCATTTGGGGCGGCGCTTGAGCCGTCGCTTTGGCTGCTTCTCGAGGGAACAAGCCTTCGGTGCGTCCTTCCGTTCCTCGTCATCGTCTTTTGGCGTGTCCACCATGTATACGTCATAAGATGAGGTGGATGTCCAGCGCCCTATGGACAGTGGTTCCTCTTCGTCTCCCGCATCGTCGTCCATACCGTCGATGTCTTTGGAGTCAAAGTCGAGCATGTCAGTTGAGTCATCGACAGTGGCTATTAAGTGGGTGGTGGGTGGGCGTCGAATTTCTTCGTCGTCCGCATCCCAATCCTGTTGGCCATAATCCGGCCAGGGCTCTCCTGACAAAGAGAGAGACCTTAGTGAATTCAGAATATCGCCGAAGGGCGAGTGCTGAAAGATATCCGCGGCGGTGAATTCCATGATCGGCGCCCAATCGGATTCGATTGGCAGGGGCGCGGATGGTTCGGAGTCCGGAAAAGAGTCCGGCACCTTGGAGTCACGGGCTACGCAGAGGGTTAGGCTGGTGTTCGGCTCGATCACCGTTGAGACTACAGCCCCTGAGGCGGTGTCTAACCACCCGTCCTCGACTGGCGCAGTTGGCTCCAAGCTAAGGGTCGGAGCTGATACGGGCGCAGCCTCTGGGGTACTGTTCGGCGGCAGAGCTAGGTCATACCCATCGTGAAAGTGCGGCGCGCCCGGCTGTGGCTTGAATCCGTCGAAGATCAAGTCTCCACGGATGTCGGCCGTGTAGTTCAAACTTCCAAATCTGACCTGATGGCTAGGGGCGTAGCTTTCAATCTGCTCCAGATGGCCAAGCGAATTAGCCCGCAGTGCAAAGCCACCGAATACGAAGATTTGTCCGGGGGGGAAAGTCTCACCCTGGACCGCATCGCTATTGATGATAGTAGGAGCCATCAAGCCTAACGGCGACGACACAGAGGAACACTCAATGAAAGCACCAATGTCGGTGTCAAAACCAGCGGATCTTGGGTAGGGGGTCCCGAACTGTGCGTCAAGGCCGGATGGTAACAGGAGGCAGGGGACACGATGTTTTACCCAGGTTCGGGCCCTATTGATGGAGGTAAAACCCTACGTCCTGCTTGATTAATATTGATGATATGGGTAGTACAAGAGTAGATCTACCACGAGACCAGAGAGGCTAAACCCTAGAAGCTAGCCTATGGTATGATTGTATGTTGTGATTGTTGTCCTACGGACTAAAACCCTTCGGTTTATATAGACACCGGAGAGGGTTAGGGTTACACAAGGTCGGTTACAAAGGAGGAGATATCCATATCCGTATTGCCTAGCTTGCCTTCCACGCCAAGTAGAGTCCCACCCGGACACGAGACGAAGTCTTCAATCTTGTATCTTCATAGTCTAACAGTCCGGCCAATGGAGATAGTCCGGCTGTCCGGAGACCCCTAATCCAGGACTCCCTCAGTGCATGTAATTGAAGAAATTAATGTTTTGAGTGGAAAGATGGATGAACTTATGAAATTGTTTGCTAATAAGAGTGCTCCTACTAATCCTAATGATATGGCTTTGTCTACCTTGATTGAGAATAATAATGAATCTATGGATATGAATTTTGTTGGTAGGAACAATTTTGGTAATAACGCGTATAGAGGTAATTTCAATTCTAGACCATTTCCTAGTAATTCCTCTAATAATTATCGTAATTCCTACAACAATTCTTATGGAAATTTTAATAAGATGCCCTCTGATTTTGAATCTAATATTAAAGAATTTATTACTTTGCAAAAGAGTTTCAATGCTTTGATTGAAGAAAAATTGCTTAATATTGATGAGTTGGCTAGGAACGTTGATAGAATTTCTCTTGATGTTGATTCTTTGAAACTTAGATCTATTCCAACTAAGCATGATATCAATGAGTCTCTCAAAGCCATGATAATTTCCATTGATGAGTGCAAAGAAAGAACCGCTAGGATGCGTGCTAAGAAAGATTGCTTTGTGAAAGTGTGTTCTTCTAGTTTTCATGATAATAAAGATGAAGATCTAAAAGTGATTGATGTTTCCCTATTAAATCTTTGTTTTGCAATATGAATCTTTATAATGATGGGACTGAAGATGAGCCACCTTTACCTAGAAGGCGTTCCAAAAATTCGGAGTTTGTAGATCTTGATGCTAAAACTGATAAAAGTGGGATTGAAGAGATTAAAACTTTAAATAGTAATAAACTGACTATTTTGTATTTCAAGGAATTTAATTATGATAATTGCTCTTTGATAGATTGTATTTCCTTGTTGCAATCCGTGCTAAATTCTCCTCATGCTTATAGTCAAAATAAAGCTTTTACTAAACATATCGTTGATGCTTTGATGCAATCTTATGAAGAAAAACTTGAGTTGGAAGTTTCTATCCCTAGAAAACTTTATTATGAGTGGGAACCTACAATAAAAATTAAAATTAAAGATCATGAGTGCTATGCTTTGTGTGATTTGGGTGCTTGTGTTTCCACGATTCCAAAAACTTTGTGTGATTTGCTAGGTTTCCGTTATTTTGATGATTGTTCTTCAAACTTGCATCTTGCAGATTCCACTATTAAGAAACCTATGGTAATAATTATTGATGTTCTTATTGTTGCAAATAGGAACCATGTGCCCGTAGATTTCATTGGTCTTGATATAGATTGCAATCTTTCATGTCCTATTATTCTTGGTAGACCTTTCCTTAGAACGATTGGTGCAATTATTGATATGAAGGAAGGGAATATTAGATTCCAATTTCTGTTAAGGAACGGCATGGAACACTTCCCTAGAAACAAGATTAAATTACCATTAGAATCTATTATGAGAGCCACTTATGGATTGCCTACCAAAGATGGCAATACCTAGATCTATCTTCGCTATTATGCCTAGCTAGGGGCGTTAAACGATAGCGCTTGTTGGGAGGCAACCCAATTTTATTTTTATTCCTTGATTATTGCTCCTGTTTAGTAATAAATAATTTATCTAGCCTCTTTTTTGGTTGTGTTTTTTGTGTTTAATTAGTGTTTGTGCCAAGTAGAACCGTTGGGAAGACTTGGGGAAAAGTCCTTTTGATCTTGCTGTAAAAAACAGAAACTTTAGCGCTCAAGAGAACTGCTGCCATTTTTATTTGGAAGGTGATATTTAGTTAATTATTTATAAATATTATTAATAGATAAATTCCTCACGTCCAGAAATTTATTTTAGAATTTTTGGGGTTCCAGAGTTTGCGTTAGCTACAGATTACTACACGCTATTCTGTTTTTGACAGATCTGTTTTTAATGTGTTGGTTGCTTATTTTAATGAATCTATGGCTAGTAAAAGAGTTTATAAACCATAGAGAAATTGGAATACAGTAGTTTTAACACCAATATAAATAAAGAATGAGTTCATTACAGTACCTTGAAGTGGTGTTTTGTTTTCTTTCGCTAACGGAGCTCACGAGATTTTCTATTTTGAGTTTTGTGTTGTGAAGTTGTCATGTTTTGGGTAAAGATTTGATGGATTATGGAACAAAGAGTGGAAACAGCCTAAGCTTGGGTATGCCCATGACACCCCAAGGTAAAATTCAAGGACACCAAAAATCCTAAGCTTGGGGATGCCCCGGAAGGCATCCCCTCTTTCGTCTTCGTCTATCGGTAACTTTACTTGGAGCTATATTTTTATTCACCACATGGTATGTGTTTTGCTTGGAGCGTCTTGTATGATTTGAGTCTTTTATTTTTAGTTTACCACAATCATCCTTGCTGTACACACCTTTTGAGAGAGACTCACATGATTTGAAATTTATTAGAATAATCTATGTGCTTCACTTATATCTTTTGAGCTATATACTTTTTGCTCTAGTGCATCACTTATATATTTTAGAGCACGGTGGTGGTTTTGTTTTATAGAAACTATTGTTCTCTCATGATTCACTTATATTATTTTGAGAGTCCTTTAGAACAACATGAAAAATGGCTATAATATAAAAACTTTCATAGAAGTGCATTGAATACTATGAGAAGTTTGATACTTGATAATTGTTTTGAGATATGGAGATGGTGATATTAGAGTCACGCTAGTTGAGTAGTTGTGAATTTGAGAAATATTTGTGCTGAAGTTTGTGATTCCCGTAGCATACACGTATGGTGAAACGTTATGTGATGAAGTCGGAGCATGATTTATTTATTGATTGTCTTCCTTATGAGTGGTGGTCGGGGACGAGCGATGGTATTTTCCTACCAATCTATCCCCCTAGGAGCATGCGCGTAATACTTTGTTTCGATAACTAATAGATTTTTGCAATAATTATGTTAGTTCTTTATGACTAATGTTGAGTCCATGGATTATACGCACTCTCACCCTTCCACCATTGCTAGCCTCTCTAATATCCCGCAACTTTCGCTGGTATCATACACCCACCATACACCTTCCTCAAAACAGCCACCATGCCTACCTATTATGGCATTTCCATAGCCATTCCGAGAAATATTGCCAGTGAACTTTCCACCGTTCCGTTATTATGACATGCTTCATCATTGTCATATTGCTTGCATGGTCATGTAGTTGACATCGTATTTGTGGAAAAGACACCATTCATAATTCTTCATACATGTCACTCATGCATCATTGCACCTCCCGGTACACCGCCGGAGGCATTCACATAGAGTCATATTTTGTTCTAAGTATTGAGTTGTAATTCTTGAGTTGTAAGTGATTAAAGTGTGATGATCATCATTATTAGAGCATTGTCCCAAGTGAGGAAAGGATGATGGAGACTATGATTCCCCCACAAGCCGGGATGAGACTCCGGACGAAAAAAGAGGCCAAAAAAAGAAAGAAGGCCCAAATAAAAAATGAGAGAAAAAGAGAGAAGGGACAATGCTACTATCCTTTTTCCACACTTGTGCTTCAAAGTATCACCATGATCTTCATGATAGAGAGTCTCCTATGATATCACTTTCATATACTAGTGGGAATTTTTCATTATAGAACTTGGCTTGTATATTCCAACGATGGGCTTCCTCAAAATGCCCTAGGGCTTCATGAGCAAGCAAGTTGGATGCACACCCACTTAGTTTCTTTTGTTGAGCTTTCATATACTTATAGCTCTAGTGCATCTGTTGCATGGCAATCCCTACTCACTCACATTGATATCTATTGATGGGCATCTCCACAGACCGTTGATACGCCTAGTTGATGTGAGACTATCTTCTCCTTTTTGTCTTGTCCACAACCACCATTCTATTCCACATATAGTGTTATATCCATGGTCACGCTCATATATTGCATGAAGATTGAAAAGTTTGAGAACATCAAAAGTATGAAACAATTGCTTGGCTTGTCATCGGGGTTGTGCATGATTTAAATATTTTGTGTGATGAAGATAGAGCATAGCCAGACTATATGATTTTGTAGGGATAACTTTCTTTGGCCATGTTTTTTTGAGAAGACATAAGTGCTTAGTTAGTATGCTTGAAGTATTATTATTTCTATGTCAATATTAAACTTTTATCTTGAATCTTTCGGATCTGAACATTCATGCCACAATAAAGAAAAATTAGATTGAGAAAAATATTAGAAAGCATTCCACATGAAAAATTCTTTTTTTATCATTTACCTACTCGAGGACGAGCAGGAATTAAGCTTGGGGATGCTTGATACGTCTCCAACGTATCTATAATTTTTGATTGCTCCATGCTATTATATTATCTATTTTGGATGTCAATGGGCTTTATTTTACACTTTTATATCATTTTTGGGACTAACATGCTAACTGGAGGCCCAGCCCAAATTGCTGATTTTTGCCTATTTTAGGGTTTCGAAGAAAAGGAATATCAAACGGAGTCCAAACGAAATGAAACCTCCGGGAACGTGATTTTCTCAACAAACATGATCTAGGAGACTTGGAGTGTGCGTCAAGAAACAACGAAGGAAGGCACGAGGCAGGGGGGCGCGCCTACCCCCATGGGTGTGCCATCCACCCTCATGGGCCCTCCGTTGCTCCACCGACGTACTTCTTCGTCCTATATAAGTCCACGTACCCCCCAAACATCTAGGAGCACCACGAAAACCTAATTCCACTGCCGCAACCTTCTGTACCCGAGAGATCCCATGTTGGGGCCTTTTCCGGAGCTCTGCCGGAGGGGGCATTGATCACGGAGGGCCTCTACATCAACTCCATGGCCTCTCCGGTGATGTGTGGTAGTTTACTTCAGACCTACAGGTCCATAGTTATTAGCTAGATGGCTTCGTCTCTCTCTTTGGATCTCAATACAAAGTTCTCCTCGATCTTCTTGGAGATCTATTCAATGTAATCTTGTTTTCCGATGTGGTTGTCGAGATCCATGAATTGTGGGTTTATGATCCAGATTATCTATGAACAATATTTGATTCTCCGGTGAATTCTTTTATGTATGATTTGTTTATCTTTGCAAGTCTCTTCGAATTATCAGTTTGGTTTGGCCTACTAGATTGATCTTTCTTGCAATGGGAGAAGTGCTTAGATTTGGGTTCAATCTTGCGCTTTCCTTTCCCAGTGACAGCAGGGGCAGCAAGGCACGTATTGTATTGCTGCCATCGAGGATAGAAAGATGGGGTTTATATCATATTGCATGGGTTTATCCCTCTATATCATGTCATCTTGCTTAAAGCATTACTCTGTTCTTATGAACTTAATACCCTAGATGCATGCTGGATAGTGGTCAATGTGTGGAGTAATAGTAGTAGATGCAGAATCGTTTTGGTCTACTTGTCTCGGACGTGATGCCTATATACATGATCATACCTAGATATTCTCATAACTATGCTCAATTCTATCAATTGCTCGACAGTAATTCGTTTACCCACCGTAATACTTATGCTCTTGAGAGAAGCCACTAGTGAAACCTATGGCCCCCGGGTCTATCTTCCATCATATTAACTTCCAATACTTAGTTATTTCTTTTGCCTTTTATTTTACTTTGCATCTTTATCATAAAAATACCAAAAATATTATCTTATCATATCTATCAGATCTCACTCTCGTAAGTGACCGTGAAGGGCTTGACAACCCCTTTATCGCGTTGGTTGCGAGGTTCTTATTTTTTTGTGTAGGTGTGTGGGACTTGAGCATGATATCCTACTGGATTGATATCTTGGTTCTCAAAAACTAAGGGAAATACTTACGCTACTTTGTTGCATCACCCGTTTCTCTTCAAGGGAAAACCAACGTAGTGCTCAAGAGGTAGCACTGTGCTGCATCATCCCTTCCTCTAGGGAAATACCGACGTAGCTTCAAGCGACATCAAGGGGCAGTGACACGTAGATATAGGGAGAATGAGTTTGTGTGACACATATCTATATTTAGGGATAGGTAGATAGCAAGTGTGCAAGGCATACTTAAAGAATCACGGAGTAAACAAGCGGTGTGCATGCAAGTGCCGGAAAAAAATGAAGAGAGAAACAATGTCTAAGTGCGCGCGCGTGTGTGTGTGTGAGAGAGAGCGAAATCTCAAAACAAAAGGTACTCTACTAGAATCCCATTGTATGTATTCATATGGTTCCAGGAGTCGAGTTAACCTTAGGAATATGGGTGCGAGACATAATTATACTTTGAGACATTAGTGGCGGTGGGTGGGCGGAATTAAAGGGGTGGGCGTGTACGACAGAGAGAGCATGTATGTTTCTGTGTGGGAGACTTGTAGGACGGGGTAGAAAGACGAATTCTAACCTTGATGGAGGGAGAGAAATACACGAAGTGCGTGTGTGTGATTCTGATGCCCACGGAGAAATGAGATATGTATGTGTGTGAGAGAGATTGCACAATTCATTCATGTATACTATCTAGTGATCTTGGATGTGCATCCCTTGAACATAAATCAATATCTACTTCTTATCGTGGCCAAAGATACAATATCGATTCAACGCTATAAAGATTCGACACTCACATATCACATTTCTCTCTCCAAATAATCCTTTTCAATTGTGCATGCCAAAGTTACAGCGATGTTTCTTCAAACAACCACTATAGCTATCATGTACATGCACCATTGTTAGTCTTGCATTCAAATTCATTAGTCTTGGATGATTTAAGGTTCTATTATGAAGTAATACATGTAATATTCATATATGAATTCAACGGGTACGCAATTTATGAAATGGAGGCTATGTAATCATATGAGGTAACACTTTTAAGTAGCGGACTACAATATCCATTTCTTTGTGGGACTACAATATCCATCTCTTTTTGTGTGTCTCTACAATAACACGTCAATGCATTATGTTTAAAGTAAATTACCAATGGCACTAAATTATATATTTACATGAGAAATACATAGGCTGAATGTTTGATCCCTTTTTGTGAGCGCCTCTACACCCATATGATTGGCCGCGCCCGTGTGAACGTCCAAGTTATCGGTGCATCATCCCGAGTTATTGTCTTTTTTTTCTGGGGTGTCCAAAATTAGTTGAAACTGGATACGAATGATCCCGCAGGCGGCAAAAATCTCCCGCCTCCTTCTAAAATTTCCTCTACCTAGCCTTTAGCATGCGAAATTCCCCTTTATCCTTGGTGCACGGATAACAATAGTTACAATACGGCCCTCATTTACATAATAGGTTGGGGCTTCTTTGGTAACTTCTGGTTCCCCCCACCACATGGCACCCCCATTTCCTCTCCCCTCCCGCAAAAATGACTAACTACACAACACCAGAGCATCTTACATCACGACGTCCGTACTTCATCGGTCTTTCTACCCCTCCCCTCTCGAAACCGTAGACTGCTCATCCACCGGCGTCCACCTCACCGGATCTGCTTCTGCGACCGCATCTACCCCTCCCACCTCCCTTAAAAACAAGTAGACTGCTCATCCACCATTGTACCACAACCCATTCAGTGCCAACCTTGTCCATGGCACTGGATCTGCTTCATCGATACTCTCGTCAACCGCAGCGCATCTACAGCGGCCCCTTCGTCCTCCCAATCGGACACGCTTCGTCCACACCCCCGGAGCAGCCCCACTGACGCCCTCGTCGACGGCCTCTGATCCTCTTCGCCGACACCTTCCTCAACCCTACCGGAGCCGCTTCGCCGACACCATCCTCAAACCTACCGGGGTAGCTTCGCCTATACCATTCTCAAACCTACCGGGGCCGCTTTGCCAACGCACAAGTCCACGGCCTCAGATCCACTTTGTTGCACCCTCGTCCAACCTACCGGAGCAGCTTCTGACGCCCCGTCCACGGCTGCAGATCCGCATCGTCGACACCATCCTGAACCCAACCACCAGAGCAGCTTCACCGACGCCCTCGTCTACGGCCTCAGGTCCGCTTCACCCACATCGTAGTCCACCCTACCGGAGCCGCTCCACAAACACCCTACTCGACGGTTCTAGATCTCCATACCGACCCCAACAGCCAGCGCAGCGTCATTGATACGTCCATTTTGCATCATGCTTTTATATCGATATTTATTGCATTATGTGTTGTTATTACACATTATGTCACAATACTTATGCATATTATCTCTTATTTTAGAAGGTTTACATGAAGAGGGAGAATGTCGGCAGCTGGAATTCTGGGCTGGGAAAGGAGCAAATATTAGAGACCTATCCTACACATCTCCAAAACTCCTGAAACTTCACGGGAGCACTTTTCAGAATATATAAAAAATATTGGGTGAAAGAAGTACCACAGGGGGCCACCCACCATCCACGAGGGTGGGGGAACACCCTACCCCCTGGGCGCGCCCCCTGCCTCGTGGGCCCCCTGGCAGCCCTCTGATGCCCATCTTCTACTATATGAGGTCTTTCGTCGAGGAAAAAATCATAAGCAAACTCACGGGATGAAACTCCGCCGCCACGAGGCGGAACCTTGGCAGAACCAATCTAGGGCTCTGGCAGAGCTGTTCTGCCAGGGAAACTTCCCTCCGGGAGGGGGAAATAATCACCATCGATCCTCTCATCGGGAGGGGGTCAATCTCCATCAGCATATTCACCAGCACCATCTCATCTCAAACCCTAGTTCATCTCTTGTATACAATCTTTGTCCCAAAGCCTCAGATTGGTACCTGTGGGTTGCTAGTAGTGTTGATTACTCCTCGTAGTTGATGCTAGTTGGTTTTCTTGGTGGAAGATCATATGTTCAGATCCTTTATGCATATTAATACCCCTCTGGTTATGAACATGAATATGATTTGTGAGTAGTTACGTTTGTTCCTGAGGAGATGGGAGAATTCTTGCTATAAGTATTCATGTGATTTTGGTATTCATTTGATATTTTGATGAGATGTATGTTGTCTTTCCTCTAGTGGTGTCATGTCTACGTCGACTACATGACACTTCTCCATTGTTTGGGCCTAGAGGAAGGCATTGGGAAGTAATAAGTAGATGATGGGTTGCTAGAGTGAAAGAAGCTTAAACCCTAGTTTATGAGTTGCTTCGTAAGGGGCTGATTTGGATCCATATGTTTCATGTTATGGTTAGGTTTACCTTAATACTTCTTTTGTAGTTGCGGATGCTTGCAATAGGGGTTAATCATAAGAGGGATGCTTGTCCAAGGAAGGACAGTACCCAAGCACCAGTCCACCCACATATCAAGTTATCAAAGTACCAAACGTGAATCATATGAACGTGATGAAAACTAGCTTGACGATAATTCCCATGCGTCCTCGGGAGCGCTTTCCTTTATATAAGAGTTTGTCCAGGCTTGTCCTTTGCTACAAAAAGGATTGGGCCATCTTGTTACACCTCATTTACTTTTATTACTTGTTACCCGTTACAAATTACCTTATCACAAAACAATCTATTACCGATAATTTCAGTGCTTGTAGAGAATACCTTACTGAAAACTGCTTATCATTTCCTTCTGCTCCTCGTTGGGTTCGACACTATTACTTATTGAAAGGACTACGATAGATCCCCTACACTTTTGGGTCATCAAGACTCTTTTCTGGCGCCATTGCCAGGGAGTGAAGTGCCTTTGGTAGGTGGAATTTGGTAAGGAAAAATTTATATAGTGTGCTGAAATTTACTGTCACTTGTTACTATGGAACATAATCCTTTGAGGGGCTTATTCGGGGTATCTTCACCCCTACCAGTAGAGAAAAGAGTTTGTCCTCAACCTATTGAACCTACTGAAAATGTTTACTTTGAAATTCCTTCGGGTATGATAAAGAAACTACTAGCTAATCCTTTTACAGGAGATGGAACATTACATCCCGATTCACACCTAATCTATGTGGATGAAGTTTGTGGATTATTTAAGCTTGCAGGTATGCCCAAGGATGTTATCAAGAAGAAGGTCTTCCATTTATATTTCAAGGGAAAAGCATTGACATGGTTTAGGCTATGTGCTGATATGGGATCATGGAACTACAACCGATTGAAATTGGAATTTCATCAGAAGTTTTATCCTATGCATCTTGTTCATCGTGATCGTAATTATATATATAATTTTTGGCCTCGTGAAGGAGAAAGCATCGCTCCAACTTGGGGGAGGCTTAAGTCAATGTTATATTCGTGCCCCAATCATGATCTCTTAAGAGAAATTATTATTCAAAAAATTTATGCTCGGCTTTCTCTCGATAATCGCTCCATGCTCGATACTTCTTGTACTGGCTCTTTTATGATGAAGACTATTGAATTCAAATGGGATTTATTGGAAAGAATTAAACGCAACTCTGAAGATTAGGATCTCGACGAAGGTAAGGAGTCAGGTATAACATCTAAGTTTGATTGTGTTAAATCTTTTATGGATACCGATGCTTTTCGTGCATTTAGCACTAAATATGGACTTGACTCTGAGATAGTAGCTTCTTTCTGTGAATCCTTTGCTACTCATATCGATCTCCCTAAGGAGAGGTGGTTTAAATATAATCCTCCCATTGAAGTAAAAGTAGTTGCACCTATTAAAGTTGAAGAAAAGTCTATCACATATAATGATCCTGTTGTTCCTAGTGCTTATATTGAGAAACCACCTTTCCCTGTTAGAATAAAGGATCATGCTAAAGCTTCAACTGTGGTTCGTAAAAGTAATACTAGAACACCTAGTCCCTCTGAGCAAATTAAAGTTGAACCTAGTGTTGCTATGGTTAAAGATCTCTTGGACGATAATATTGATGGGCTTGTTATTTACTTTTGTGATGAAGTTGCTAGAATTGCTAGACCCGATACTAAAAATAAACATAGACCTATTGTAGGCATGCCTGCTATTTCTGTTAAAATAGGAGATAATTACTATCATGGCTTATGTGATATGGGTGCCAGTGCAAGTGCAATACCTCATTCCTTATATAAAGAAATTATGCATGATATTGCACCTGCTGAGATAGAGGAAATTGATGTTACAATTAAGCTTGCCAATAGAGACATTATTTCACCAGTTGGGATTGTTAGAGATGTTGAAGTCTTTTGGGGGAAAGTTAAATATCCTACTGATTTTCTTGTTCTTGGTTCCCCACAAGATGACTTTTGTCCCATTATATTTCGTAGACCCTTCTTGAATACTATTAATGCTAAGATAGACTGCAAAAAGGATGTAGTTATTATTAGTGCTAACCTTTCAGAGCATGAGGAAAAGAAATTATTGAAAACTCTGAAGAAGCACCGTGCTGCTATTGGATATAATCTTGATGATCTTAAGGGCATTAGTCCCACTCTATGCCAGCACAAAATAAAATTGGAGAAAGACGCGAAACCGGTTGTTGATCACCAATGACGGCTAAATCCTAAGAGGAAAGAAGTGGTAAGAAAAGAAATACTAAAGCTTCTGGAGGCAGGTATAATTTATCATGTTGCTGATAGTCAGTGGGTAAGTCATGTCCATTATGTCCCTAAGAAGGGAGGTATTACTGTTGTTCCTAATGATAAAGATGAATTGATCCCACAAAGAATTGTTACATGTTATAGAATGGTAATTGATTTTCACAAATTAAATAAAGCTACTAAAAAGGATCATTACCTTCTACCTTTTATTGATCAAATGCTAGAAATATTATCCAAACATACACATTTTTGTCAAAAGAGGATCCAGAAAAGGCAACTTTTACTTGCCCTTTCGGTACCTTTGCTTATAGATGTATGCCTTTTGGTTTATGCAATGCACCTGCTATCTTTCAAAGATGTATGACTGCTATATTCTCTGATTTTTGTGAAAAGATTGTTGAGGTATTCATGGATGATTTTTCTATATATGGAACTTATTTTGATGACTGCTTAAGCAACCTTGATCGAGTTTTGCAGAGATGTGAAGAAACTAATCTTGTCTTGAATTGGGAGAAGTGCCACTTTATGGTTAATGAAGGTATTGTCTTGGGGCATAACATTTCTGAAAGAGGTATTGAAGTTGATAAAGCTAAGGTTGATGCTATTGAAAAGATGCCTGGCCCTAAGGACATTAAAGATATAAGAAGTTTCCTTGGTCATGCCGGTTTTTATAAGAGGTTCATTAAGGAGTTCTCAAAAATCTCCAGGCCTCTGACTAATCTCTTACAAAAAGATATTCCTTTTGTCTTTGATGATGATTTTGTAGAAGCATTTGAAATACTTAATAAAGCTTTGATTTCTGCACCTATTTTTCAGCCTCCTGATTGGAATTCACCATTTGAAATTATGTGTGATGCCAGTGATTATGCTGTAGGGGTTGTTCTAGGACAAAGAGTTGATAAGAAATTAAATGTTATCCAATATGCTAGTAAAACTCTAGACAGTGCTCAAAGAAATTATGCTACTACTGAAAAGGAGTTTTTAGCAGTTGTATTTTCTTGTGATAAGTTCAGACCTTATATTGTTGATTCTAAAGTAACTTCTCACATAGATCATGCTGCTATTAAATATCTTATGGAAAAGAAAGATGCTAAACCTAGACTTATTAGATGGGTTCTATTGCTACAATAATTTGATTTGCATATTATTGATAGAAAAGGAGCTGAGAACCCCGTTGCAGACAACTTGTCTAGGTTAGAGAATGTTCTTGATGACCCACTACCTATTGATGATAGCTTTCCTGATGAACAATTAGCTGTCATAAATGCCTCTCGTACTGCTCCATGGTATGCTGATTATGCTAATTACATTGTTGCTAAATTTATACCACCTAGTTTCACATACCAACAAAAGAAAAAGTTCTTCTATGATTTAAGACATTACTTTTGGGATGACCCACACCTTTATAAAGAAGGAGTAGATGGTGTTATTAGACGTTGTGTACTTGAGCATGAACAGGAACAAGTCCTACGCAAGTGCCACTCTGAGGCTTATGGAGGACACCATGGTGGAAATAGAACTACACATAAGGTATTGCAATCCGGTTTTTATTGGCCTACTCTCTTCAAAGATGCCCGTAAGTTTGTCTTGTCTTGTGATGAATGTCAAAGAATTGTTAATATTAGTAGACATCAAGAGTTTCCTATGAATTATTCACTTGTTATTGAACCATTTGATGTCTTGGGCTTTGATTATATGGGACCGTTTCCTTCCTCTAATGGGTATACACATATTTTAGTTTTTTGAACCTTATACACATATTTTAGTTGTTGATGATTACGTTACTAAGTGGGTAGAAGCTATTCCAACTAGTAGTGCTGATCATAACACTTTTATTAAGATGCTTAAAGAAGTTATTTTTTCGAGGTTTGGAGTCCCTAGATACTTAATGACTAATGGTGGTTCACATTTTATTCATGGTGCCTTTCGTAAAATGCTTGCTAAGTATGATGTTAATCATAGAATTGCATCTCCTTATCACCCACAATCTAGTGGTCAAGTAGAATTGAGCAATAGAGAGCTTAAATTAATTTTAGAAAAGACTATTAATAGATTTAGAAAGAATTGGTCCAAGAAACTTGATGATGCATTATGGGCATATCGGAATACATATAAAAATCCTATGGGTATGTCTCCGTATAAGATGGTTTATGGAGCATGTCACTTACCTCTCGAACTAGAACATAAGGCATATTGGGCCATTAAAGAGCTCAACTATGATTTCAAACTTGTCGGTGAGAAGAGGCTTTTTGACATTAGCTCACTTGATGAATGGAGAACCCAGGCCTATGAGAATGCCAAACTATTCAAAGAAAAAGTTAGAAGATGGCATGACAAAAGGATACAAAAATGTGAGTTTAATGTAGGTGATTATGTATTGTTATACAACTCTCGTTTAAGATTTTTTGCAGGCAAACTCCTTTCTAAATGGGAAGGTCCTTACGCCATTGAGGAGGTCTATCGTTCCGGTGCCATAAAAATCAACAACTTCGTAGGCACAAATCCGAGGGTGGTGAATGGTCAAAGAATCAAACATTATATCTCAGGTAATCCCATAAATGTTGAAACAAATGTTATTGAAACCGTAACCCTAGAGGAATACATAAGGGACACTTTCTAGAACGTTTCAGACTCCGAAAGGGAAGAGGTATATGGTACAGTAAGTAAACCGACTCCAAAACAGTTCTAATAGCATTTTTTCTCCGTTTTGGAATATTTAAAAAATTAGGAAAATAAGAAGTAGTACGGGAAGGACACGAGGCTTCCACGAGGGTGGAGGGTGCGCCCCCTGCCTCGTGGGCACCTCATGTGCTCCCAGATTTCGTTTTCTTGCACGATACTTCTTTTTGTCGGTAAAAATTCATTATATAATCTCCCAAAGGTTTTGACCACCGTACCACGCAAATATCTCATGTTTTTGTTTCGAGCTGTTTTTCTACCAGGGTTGTCAAGGCTAGGCATCATGTCGTCTCCCTCCTCCTCCAACAATGAGGGAAATGATGCTTGGCTAATGAAGATAGAGCTGAAGAGAGAAGAGCCCGGAGAGATCAACAAGGATGATGGGATCAAGATGGCCATGGGGGATCAAGTTCCTGCGGTAGTGGATGAAGACATCCTTCAACCTCATCACAATCTCTTTACCCCAACAGAGATTGAAGCTTTCAAGATGATTGAGTTAGCTCGCATTCAAAACAAGTATCTCACAAGTGAAAATATTTTGTTGAAGGATCATATCATCGCCCTCAAAGGCATTATCCGCAAATTGGAGGATCTCCTACGCTCGATGTGCGACTATCCATCATCACCAACACCTTCTTCACCAACAAAGAAGAACTGAGTATCGGTTATGGGCACTCCCCTTGGCAACTGCCAAGCTTAGGGGAGTGCCCCGGTATCGTATCACCATCACACTTTTATCTTTACCGTTCTTCTTAGTTCAATCCTTTTGGTAATATCTTGATCTAGTAGAATAAAGTTTTAGTATGATCTAGTTTTGAGTTTTGCTTTATGATCCTTCTATGCAATCGAGTCCGTGAGCTATATATAATAAAGATTTGTGTTGAGTCAAGGGCTTGATTATCCTGCTATGATCTTGAGGGAATAAAATAAAAGAGAAAGAGTAAAATGAATTAAAGAGATCATATGGATCTTATGGAGAGTAATGACTTCACATATAAAGAGTGTGATGAATAAAAGTTGTTGAGAGTTGACAAACATAGTTTTGGTCATCGTTGCAATTTATAGGAAGTAATGAAGAAAGAGAGGTTTTCACATATAAATATACTATCTTGGACATATTTTATGATTGTGAGCACTCATTAAAATATGACATGCTAAAGAGTTGACGTTGGACAAGGAAGACAATGTAATGGGTTATGTTTTCTTACATCTGAAATAAATTATATTGTCATGGATCATCCAACATGTTGAGCTTGCCTTTCTCTCTCATGCTAGTCAAATTATTTGCACCAAGTAGAGATACTACTTGTGCTTCCAAATATCCTTAAACCTAGTTTTGCCATGAGAGTCCTCCATATCTACCTATGGATTGATTAAGATCCTTCAGTAAGTTGTCATCGTTGCAAGAAATAAAAATTGCTCTCTAAATATGTATGATTTATTAGTGTGGAGAAAATAAGCTTTATATGATCTTGTGATGTGGAAGAAATAAAAGCGACAGACTGCATAATAAAGGTCCATATCAGAAGTGGCAATATAAAGTGATGTTCCTTCGTATTAAGATTTTGTGCTTCCAACCATAAAAGGACATGACAACCTCTACTTCCCTCTACGAAGGGCCTATCTTTTATTCTTGTCTTATACTTCATACAAGAGTCATGGTGATCTTCACCTTTTCTTTTTACATTTTATCCTTTGGCAAGCACAATGTGTTAGAAAGATCCTGATATATATGGCTAATTGGATCTGAGTTTTCATGAACTATTATTGTTGACATTACCCTTGAGGTAAAAGGTTGGGAGGCAAAAACTATAAGCCCGTATCTTTCTCTGTGTCCGACTAAAATTTCATAACCATAAATATTGCGTGAGTGTTAGCAATTGTGAAAGACTAAATGATGGTTGAGTATGTGGACTTGCTGAAAAGCTCTTGTATTGACTCTTTCTGATGTTATGATAAATTACAATTGCTTCAATGACTGAGATTATAGTTTGTTAGTTTTCAATGAAGTTTATGATTCATACTTGAAATTGTGAATGAATTATTACTTTAGCATAAGAAATCATATGACAATATATATATGTTGCTGTTATAAGAATGATCATGATGCCCTCATGTCCGTATTTTATTTTATCAACACGTCTATCTCTAAACATGTGGACATATTTTTCGATTTCGGCTTTCGCTTGAGGACAAGCGAGGTCTAAGCTTGGGGGAGTTGGTACGTCCATTTTGCATCATGCTTTTATATCGATATTTATTGCATTATGGGCTATTATTGCACATTATATCACAATACTTATGCATATTATCTATTATTTTACAAGGTTTACATGAAGCTGGAATTCTGGGCTGGAAAAGGAACAAATATTAGAGACCTATTCTGCACATCTCCAAAAGTCCTGAAACTTCACGGGAGGACTTTTCAGAATATATAAAAATATTGGGCCAAAGAAGTACCAGAGGGGGGCCACCCACCATCCCCGAGAGTGGGGGGCGTGCCCCCCTGCCTCGTGGACCCCTGGCAGCCCTCTGATGCCCATCTTCTACTATATGAGGTCTTTCATCGAGGAAAAATATCATAAGCAAGCTCACGGGACTAAACTCTGCTGCCACGAGGCGGAACCTTGGCAGAACCAATCTAGGGCTCCGGCAGAGCTGTTCTACCGGGGAAACTTCCCTCCGAGAGGGGGAAATCATCACCATCGATCCTCTCATCGGGAGGGGGACAGTCTCCATCAACATCTTCACCATCACCATCTCATCTCAAACCCTAGTTCATCTCTTGTATCCAATCTTTGTCCCAAAGCTTCAGATTGGTACCTGTGGGTTGCTAGTAGTGTTGATTACTCCTTGTAGTTGATGCTAGTTGGTGGAAGATCATATGTTCAGATCCTTTATGCATATTAATACCCCTCTGATTATGAACATGAATATGATTTGTGAGTAGTTACGTTTGTTCCTGAGGACATGGGAGAATTCTTGCTATAAGTAGTCATGTGATTTCGGTATTCGTTTGATATTTTGATGAGATGTATGTTGTCTTTCCTCTAGTGGTGTCATGTGAATGTCGACTACATGACACTTCACCATTGTTTGGGCCTAGAGGAAGGCATTGGGAAGTAATAAGTAGATGATGGGTTGCTAGAGTGACAGAAGCTTAAACCCTAGTGTCGGTGTCAAAACTGGCGGATCTCGGGTAGGGGGTCCCGAACTGTGCGTCTAGGCCGGATGGTAACAGGAGGCAAGGGACACGAAGTTTTACCCAGGTTCGGGCCCTCTTGATGGAGGTAAAACCCTACGTCCTGCTTGATTAATATTGATGATATGGGTAGTACAAGAGTAGATCTACCACGAGATCGGAGAGGCTAAACCCTAGAAGCTAGCCTATGGTATGATTGTTGTTCTGTATGTTGTCCTATGGACTAAAACCCTCCGGTTTATGTAGACACCGGAGAGGGTTAGGGTTACACGAAGTCGGTTACAATGGTAGGAGATCTACATATCCGTATCGCCAAGCTTGCCTTCCACGCCAAGGAAAGTCCCTTACGGACACGGGACGAAGTCTTCAATCTTGTATCTTCATAGTCCAGGAGTCTGGCTGAAGGTATAGTCTGGCCATCCAGACATCCCCTAATCCAGGACTCCCTCAGTAGCCCCTGAACCAGGCTTCAATGACGACGAGTCCGGCGCGCAGATTGTCTTCGGCATTGCAAGGCGGGTTCCTCCTCCAAGTACTTCATCGAAGATTTTGAACACAAAGATAGTGTCCGGCTCTGCAAAATAAGTTTCCACATATTGCCATAGAGAGAATAATATTTACACAAATCTAATCTGCTGATGTATTCCGTAGTGTGATATCGCACCACGGCCAAGCCTTTATTCGAATCGTTTTATTGCCCCACCTCAGCGTGTCATGCGAGGCAGTTTCCTTGGCACGTCTGGTTAAAGCAGAGATCGTGTCCCCTTATTTCGGGATTCTCATCAATACGGGCGTGGGTAACCCAACCGCTTCTAGGACTCCTAGACTATAGGCAAGTCCAAACGGCCACGGAGAGGACGGTTGATATTCACCCTCTTTATAAAGGGACAAGGCTTTTACTTTTTTCCCTCCCGAGCTCAATCGAATCCTTCCCCCACCTCAAGCTCAAACACCCAAAGTTCAGGTCAGGTGCTCCGAACCTTCAATCATGTCCGGATCTAGCCTTCAAGGCCGATGGGTGCCTTCCTCCGTCATGGAAGAAGACATCAAAAAGTTGAGGGAGGCCAGATATCTGACCGCCGAGGTTTTGCATCGGCTGCCTGCCCGAGGGCAGGCCGTCCCCTCCCCCGAACCCAACGAGAACGTCGTGTTCGTCTCCCACTTCCTCCGAGGTCTAGGCCTTTCTCTGGATCCTTTCGTCGGGGGTTTGATGTTTTATTATGGGCTAGATTTCCATGATCTAGCTCCGGACTCCTTTCTTCATATCACGACATTTATTGTCGTGTGTGAGGCCTTCCTCCGGGTTACCCCTCACTTTGGCCTGTGGCTCAAGAGCTTTGAAGTAAAGCCGAAGATGATCAAGGGGCAACATGCAGCGTGTGGAGGTGCCTCAATATGCAAGATGATGGCAGCTCCATGGCCCAAAGGTTCCATTCCAAAGGTGTTTGAATTGTGGCAACAGGAGTGTTTCTACATCACGGCTCCTAGAAGTGCCAAGTGGGCGGCCGCCCCTGTTTTCTGCTCGGGCCCTCCACCACAGCTGATGTTATGGATCAGCAGAGGTATGAGCTGGGGTCCAGCCAAGGACGTGCCTATACTGCAAAGCCGCATTCGAGATCTCTGCAATAGAGATTTTATTTTGGTTGCGGTAATACAAGTTATGCTGGTTCGTCAAGTCCAGCCTTGCAAACGCCAGCCCCTTCGCTTGTGGGAGTTCAATCCCGAGGGACTGCGTGTCATTCTAAATTTCCTCGGCCTGACGCATGAGGAGATGTACAAGTCATTCTTCGGACCTCAAGTAGAGTGTCCGGAAATCACCGAGGACGTGGGCCTGAGCAGTAACCGCGCCGCCGAACAGGTAAGGAATCTTCCGGCCGAACATACTATCTCCCATTTGTTACGAAGTTATTTCTGAGAGTTTGCTTTTTGACCAGGACTGGCTAACAAAGGCGAACTTGATTCGGTGTTCGGCCCCCCTTCCTGAGGGTTTGGACAATCCGGTATTGGAAAAGATGCTCCAAGTCGCACCTTGCCCGGAGCCCTTGAAGGAAGATACTAGGGAGGATAATACAGGCGGATGCGGGCCCCCAACGCTGCCCATTCTAACCGAGGGAGCGAGCGTCTCCATGAAGGAAGACGACCGGAGGAGGAAAAGGACTACGCCCGGGGATTCGGAAGCCGAAGCTTCCAAACGGGAGAAGAAGTCTCCCACAGAGGGTCCTACCTTGGGGGGTGCTTTTGCCGCACAAAGTCCGCGGGGGGATCAATTCTCCAGCGAGTCGTAAGTGAACCAAAATACATTAATAGTACAGGTATGCCATCTTTTTCTTCTGAGAAAATAACCACCGCATATATCTTTGCAGGGCCTTAGCCCCTCTCAAATGAGCTCGTCTTCAGGGGATCTTCTTCCAGAGATGATGGAGAGCGAAACGCCTCCTCCAGACTCCTCCCCTCCGGAAGCGAGCGACCCCGAAGTGTCGTCGCGGAGGGCCTCTCCGAGTCCGGTGAGGCCAGAAGATAATCCCATTGACCCCCGAAGCTCCCAGTGTCCGGCTCCCGAAGAGAGCGGACAAAAGAGTCCGGCACCGTCTGGTGTGCGATCGGATGTTCTGAGGGAGTTGGTGGGGGAGCGGCCATCTCGGATGAACACTGTGTGCTGATGAATACGGTGATGGAGAGAATCTCGTCCGCCGAAAGCGGATTGCATGAAGCTTTTATGAGTCTACTGGCAGGCTTTGAGGTACGTAAAATAATGTATGATAGTCCTGGACATGCTAGGTGTGCCCTGTGTAGATAGTAGCCCCTGAGACTCTGGTTGTCGTCGGAAACGACGATGAACAGAGGATCATATTCCCAGGTAATAACCATACTGCCTCTATGCGCAGGTGATGGAAGCTCCGGTGGCTGGCCGGACTAGCGAGTTTGCCCATTTAAAACGGCAGTTGGATGCGGCAGATGCCGACATCGAGCTTGTTAACAAAAGGCTTGACGAGGCACAGGGTAAGTGTCATTATCTGGTAAACGCCACATAGTAAGAGCAGTATGATGACAGTATCTTTAATATGTTGTGACTGCAGATGAAGCTGCCACTGTTGAAGCCTTGCAAGCAGAACTTGCCCGAGCCAACGAACAAGCGAGGTTTGGTAATGCGGCTGCTTTGAAGGCGGCCGAAGAGTTGAAAGCCAAGAAGGCCACGCATGGCGAGAGCCGAGATAAGATGGCCAAGATGGCCATAGAATTAAAAGCCGCCACCGACCGTTGCTAGGTTCTTGAAAAGGAAAACCTAGCGAAGGCATCGGACCTTGAGAAGGCTACTGCGACGAGAAAAGACATCCGCTCTGCTATGAGGGTGAAGAAGGAGGAGCTGCGGGAAGCCGGGGATATTGTAGCTGGGAAATCCTTTATGTTGCGGAGGAAGTTCGGAGATCCACGGTATGCCTCTCTAGATCTGCTGTGGAGTTTGGAGGATGTGTATATGGGTTTGGCGGCTAGCACTGCCAATGCGGCCAAGTACTTCCAGGGTCAGACGGACCATGAAGTGGACCAGCTGTTTTGGACACAATTCCATTCTCCCGAGTGTCCGCTTTCATTGACTGACCAATTAGCCGAATGGGCCGAACTGAATAGGTTGTCCGGACTCGCCATGAGGTCTGTTGTGGATCAGCTATGGCCGGAAAGGCCAAAACCGGACAACTATTTCAGCTTGGTGCAGCAGTTCCTTGACGTGGTGCCGCGCATTAATGCAATGAAGAGGTCGGCGTGCATAGAGGGCTCACGGATGGCCTTTGCCCATGTTAAAGCATACTGGGCGGAGATGGATGCTACCACTGTTGCAGCGCGGGATTCAGCCATAGGTCGAATGGCTGCTGAGCACTACTTTGAAGAAGTTCTTGAGGGTGCTCATTTGATAGAGACCCAGTGCTCAAAAAATATTATGTTTGAGTGACATGTAATCTCATTGTAAGCGAAATTCTTTTATAAATTTTTATAAGGCTATTTTTATACTGGGCGGTCGTTTATGTATACATGTGTATAACCTGAAAGATTGCAGCCATGGGCTTCAACCCCCACGCATATAATGGGGAGGTGCTCGCAAAAAAACACGTGTTCACACTTAACCCAACGTCTTGGTCCTATTATGGAGGTGATAGCGGAGCGAGCGAGGCAACCGGACTATAATGCTTTAGCACTTTCACTTAGCCATAGGAGTTTGATAGTGGGGCTACTAGATAGCCCCTGGTGGCTCCGCACTCTCCCGATCCCGGGGTGCGTACATGCCTGGCCGGAAAACGGCCCTTCGTTAAGGCGGAGGAATTCTAACATTCCAACAGGTCATCGAGTGGTTGACCAGTCTCACGCTATATCATGACAGTCAGTTTTCGGCTTTCTCTACTGAGGTGCTCGTCCGGATGAACCAGGGCACAATCGCAGTAGTTCTCCTGGTGCTACCTTAGCCGGTAAAGCGGAACGTAAGGCACCAAAACACAGGAGCCGGGCAAACCCAACATTTGACCAAAGACAATGATTCGGAGCTGATGCATATATGGCCAAACTCGCGACGCCAAACACTCCCTAAGGTATTCGGTCTTTGTGGTATAAACCGGGCCTAAATAATGGCCTTTGTAAGAAGCCCCTTGCACTACTAGGAAAAGGCCTACTAATGGCGCACCTAATTTGGCCATTAATGGCGCATTAGTAGTGCACCATTAGTGCCACGCCATTAGTATAGTTTACTAATGGCGCACCACTGGTGCGCCATTAGTATCTGGTATACTAATGGCGCACCTCAGATGTGCCATTAGTATATACAACAGTGCGCCATTAGTATGCCTCCCAGGGGTCTATGTATACCCAGGTGCTTTGGCATACTAATGGCGCACAACAACAAGATGCGCCATTGGTAACTTCGGCATACTAATGGCGCACTGTTTAATGATGCGCCATTAGTATCCTTTGGCATACTAATGGCGCACTGTGATGTGATGCGCCATTAGTATGAATATTAGGTTTTTTTATTTTTTTATTTTCTGTTTTTTGCACAGGTTACAAAATGTATAATTGGACAAAATATAGACAGCACACATCAACAACAGATTCTTCGAATACAATAGAAGATTAGTCTCTGAATACAATTCATCATATTAGTCTCCGAATACAATTCATCATATTAGTCTCCGAATTGAAAAGACCGAACAAAGATAGAACATTATATTACATGTCTCGAGACCGCGAGTAGCGAGTTTGTCTTCACATTACAAGTCGATATCGATCATCTAAACTACCATCACATAGAAGAGAGATGCGGTCATCACGATGAACATCATCACGATGAAACTCGTCTTCATCCGGTTCCTCCAATGCTCCCTCCCCTCTCCCGCTAACAAAAAGTGTATGTTCTAGCTAACAAAAATATAATAACATGCTTAGGAACTCGGAGCGAGAAAAAGTATGTGTCGCTTAAGAGATACCACAATTGATACTGGTCAAGGATAAAAACAGGTAGATATCATATAATTCTCATCAGGATCATACATTGAATTCATTAAAGTCTATAGATTCATTTCTTAGATATTGAATTGGGAAATCACAAGAAAAGTAGATTAACCAATGTGTCCAGATAACACAAGAAGGCAAGCACTAGTAAATATTGACTCTCGTGCCACTACATGTACATAACAAGTATTTGACACATTCCTGCAAGCATGCAAATATAGGCAGTATTATTTTTCTAATGAAATACATGACATATTCTCCTCGCGTATTCTCCAATCAACCACTTGACGGTGGCCGGAGCGAAACGAACAAAGGGAGAGACAAATCGTCACCTTGCAACAAGGGGACTCATACCCAGCCAAATCGAAACAAATTGAACCCGTGGCGGCAACTTCTATATAAAACATTTGCTCAAAATGATGCTCAAGAGGAAGACACACTTTCTCAACATTGCATTCAATCATATAGGCCAAATTGCAAAAATAAGAACACTGCATAATCATAGTCTAGATCACGCTGCAAAAAAACATCAAAATCATAGAACATATAGGTTGCATCATGATTCTAAGAAACAATGTGCTAGAGAAGTAGGCTTGCAATGCAAAATTTCTGCAAAGGGTTGCAAAACAAACTACCAACAGCCGCAAAAGCATGTGAACTAAATAAATCCTAATAACAAACAGAGGGCACCAAGAAAGAAATACAATAAACGTGTGAAGTAAATCCTACTAGCAACTTCATTTTAGCACCAACAATCAGAAGAATGAGCATGTTAATTAGATTGTACACGCCTACACACACAAAATTCAAAACTATAACTAAGGCGAGAGGGGAAAGATATGGGGCGGTAAGTGTCGACGAAGGACTCGTCCATCTCCCTCCGCTCCTCCTTAGTCTTCCTCATCCATGGCTTATTCCCCTGAACCTGCATGCAGCACCGCCCCATTCCTGCAGACAACCAGACAAGATGTGCACAAACTGCACAAATCAGATGCAGAGATAATAACAAAACAAACAAGAAGAAGGCAAGGGGAGGATGGTTTCAGGCGCTAGGAGAGATGGAGAGAGGTGGCATCCACACAGTTCACTGAATATCTCAGACACTGCATCTTCAGGTCTAACAAGGCAGGGAGTGGGAGGGGGTTACCTGCAGCTGCAGGGTGGGAGTTGGGCGAGGTCCATGGTGACCTTCCTTGCTTCCTCCCTCCCTGCTCGGGTTTTTTCTTCTTCTCCTGCAGCAATGGAAAAGGAGGACCATGGCATCACCAACAGTATAGAACTGAGCAACAAACAAAAGCAGAAGAAAATCGAAATCAAAACGGATCAGGCACCTTGATGATGGAGCTCCATGGATGGCTTGGAGAAGGTCGGAGCAGAGGAGGCGCAATGAGCACGGGGTCTTCGAGCGCCCCGAGGGAGGAAGGAGGCGGTAGCGGTGCGACGCAGCCGATCTCCGTCGCTTCGTGTGAGTCCTGGCCGTCGGGTCGATCTGGGACTGGGAGAGAAGGTGCACGCGACGGATGTAGGGGCTCGCCGGTGGGGAGGTCGCCGGGGTGGGGGTGCTGGGCGGCGGCGGCGGCGCCGTGGGATGGGCATGAATCGGGAGGGGAATGGAAGAGACAGAGAGCTACGCGGGCACGACACGGTCGAAGGGCGAGAAGAAGAAGTCGGCGAGCAGCGGGTTGCTGCTACTATCGGTGTCAACCATGGCTTCGGGGGCAGCGTTGGATTAGGTGGAGGGGGCGGGGGTGGCGGAAGGGGGGTGGTCGGGGCTGGGGGAGGAAGGGGCGGCGACGGCGGGGGTGACGGAAGCGGCGTGTCGATCTGGATCGGAGGAGGCAACCAGTCCGGCGGTGGCGACCAGTCCACGATGGCCAATGGAGGGGTGGGCGGAGGCGAGGGGAGGGATCTGAGGTGGGGAGGGGAGAGGTGGGTGGCAGCAGCGAAGATCTATGGTGGGGAGGGGAGGGGTGGGTGGCGGCGAGGGGAGGGATCTGGATCGGGAGCGCTAGGGTTCGCTGCGCGGGGAGAGAGAGGAGTGAGAGGGTGAGGTGCGGGCCGTTGGATCCAGGAGCTGCCCACTTACTAATGGCGCACCAACCCTAAATGCGCCATTAGTAATCCAGGTTACTAATGGCGCACCTTCTGGTGGTGCGCCATTAGTAGTTTTGCAAAAAAAACATACTAATGGCGCACTGTTCAACAGTGCGCCATTACTAGTTTAAACTAGTAATGGCGCACGGTGGAACAGTGGCCATTAGTAGTTTTGCAAAAAAAGGAATAAAAAATATAATAAAAAAACAACATTAGTGGCGCACTTTCTGACAGGTGCGCCATTACTAGTTACAACTAGTAATGGCGCACTGTGTCTGGATGCGCCATTAGTATGTTGGACAGGCGCACTAGTTCAATTTTTTTTTGATGCTAATGGCGCACCCTGGGCCAGGTGCGCCATTAGTAGTTTCAACTCTAATGGCGTATCAGAAGGTGGTGCGCCATTAGTATATCCTAATGGCGCACCGCTTGTCTGGTGCGCCATTAGTGTCAATCCCATCTATAGCCCTTTTTCTAGTAGTGTTGTGTCCAGGTACGTGCATTGTTCTGGCGTGGCCACATGCCAAGACGTCAGCATCCTTCTCAACGGTGGATATGTATCAACAAGAGACAATAAAAAAGGTTTACGCAGGGTCTTAATCTAAAAAGAATCCTTGGAGCGGGTCCCTGCTGCACGTCTGCGCCTGTGTCTCTGTTGTGCCGTATCCTGGACGGGTGTAGCACGATGATCGTCTGTAAAAGACAGGAATTTAGGTGAAAAAGTTGTCGTGCAAAAAAATAGTTTTTAAAGAAACCATATATAATTCAAGATGAGAAGAAATTGCCACTTGTCTGCGCGCGTTGAGCCCCTTGTATTGACAAATAGGGATGTGACCATTTATTCGGTATAAATAGAGGCGCCGGACTTGATTAGTTGTGTCTGAGGTCTTGACGACCTATTGGATGCTTTCACTGGTCCGGGCGCCTTTAGTGTGCGGCTGCCAAGGCAGCCGCACTCTCTTCGGCGTGCAGAGATCGCTTGATATTTCCGTTCATTGAAATGATGCCACATGGACCGGGCATCTTGAGTGTGAGGGAGGCGTAGTGTGGTATTGCATTAAAGCGAGCGAAGGCTTCGCATCCGAGCAGTGCTTGATAGCCACTTTGGAACGGAGCGATGTGGAAGGTTAAATGCTCGCGACGGAAGTTATCGGGGGAGCCGAATATAACTTGTAGTAGGAGGGAGCCCGTACAACGAGCCCCTGGGCCTGGCGTTACTCCTTTAAAGGTAGTATTGCTATGGCAAATTTTTGTTGGGTCTAACCCCATCCCGCGAATTGTATCCTGATATATTAGGTTTAGATTGCTGCCACCGTCCATCAAGACTCGTGTGAAGTGATATCCACCAATTAATGGGTCTAATACCAGGGCAGCCCATCCTGCGCGTCGGATACTTGCTGAGTAATCGCGATGGTCGAAAGTGATCGGTTGAGACGACTAGTAGCAGGACTTCGCGGTGACAGGCACTTGGGTATATTTTCCTGGGAGTGCCGCGTTGTTTTTTTCCTTGACCATGTCACTACAAGAAATATGTCAACTTCTGACCTTCTGTTAGTGACCCTGGAAGAATTGGTCATAGATCTATGACCATTTCAGACCAATTGGTCAACAGTTGTTCGGGGGGCTCCAAAACCTAAACTATAACGACCATTTTGGTCAGAAAGGTCATAATTTCCTTACACGAAATGGTCATAAAGGAGATAGCACTGGTCCGCTGCCTTATTTCTAGCTGATCATGACCAATATAGATGGTCATAACCTTGTAAATTGTGGTGGGTTGCTATGACTAGGCGCCACCTCATCAATTTTGCCTATGTGTCATGTCCATGTGGCAGTTTTTGCCCTAGGTTGTGAAGCAACCTATATTTCTTTCATTCCCAAAATAACCAAAAAAATCTCATAAATTCTTTGGGTCATATCTTCATCAAATATGTAAAAATCCTTCCTTGCCTAGTTCAAAACTAATTCAACAATATTCATTTTCCTATTATATTCACGACAGCACTTTATGAAGGAAGTGATATTTATATATTCTTGATTGCCCTCGGAATTTTTGGGCACTCTTTCCTATCCAAATCATTACCGCATGACAAATTTCAGCTCCACTTGCCTAGCAAATCTTCCTCGGCAAATTTCCAAAGTTTTTGTCCACCTAGAAGCATTGTGAAGGAAGTACCTTTTTTATATATCCAAATGACATGAAATTTATACAGTTTCTTCATATGCCCAAATTATCACCCTCCTCCAAATTGCAGCTCAGGCAAATTATCTATGTGAGCCCAGGTTCAATTTATATTTTATGGCCAAATTGGCACGTTGCAAAGCAAGTGTTATCTAGACCCCTCCTATTAACCTCAAACTCTTTGGGCACTCTTCCATACCCAAATCATTGCCACATGATAATATTCAGCTCCATTTTCCTAGTCAATCTTTCTCAGGAAATTTTCAAAGTTTCTACCTCGAGAGAAGCTTTGTGAAGTAAGTACTAGCTAGGCTTACCCAAATGATCTGAAAATCTACCAAGGCATAACCATACCTATGTAACTTACCTACACCAAATTTGAGCTCATTTCATTCTTCCAATTTCTCTCACTAGTTTTCCCAAGTTTCTGTCCATAGAAGAGCATTGTGAAGGAAGTACCACTTTGGCATGTCCAAATGGTATCAATTTTCTACGGTGCTTTCCAATGCCCAAATAACCATCCTCCACCAAATTTCAGCTCAATCTATTCATTATTTTGAGCCCAGCTTCAACATTCATATTTCTGTCCAGTGTGGTACTTTGCAAAGCAAGTACCACCTAGGATCCTCCTTTTGATCTGAAAATTTGCGAAGACATTCTTCTTAGTCGATGATCATCCTCAGCAAAAACTCACGCCCATTGGCCATGTCCATTTCCCGTACCGCTAATCAAACTCTTGGCTGCTAATTCATGTTTGAGCATCGATCGGTCTCCTCGTGAGAATATTATGTTGTAATTTTCTTCCTAGAACCTACCTGGGGAGTGCCCAACCCACTATACATGCCTAGGCTACCCAGAACACATGGCAACGCCACGGTCACGCGGTGACCACGCGTCGGGCATGCGAGTTTACGCGCTCTAGAGTTGGGGGCCTTGGCCACCGCCCAAACCTCAATGTATCGCCATAAAACCATGTATTTATGATTTAATAGGTACTTATGTAACTATAAATGATTTTTGTAAAAAATAAATAGTAAACTATGAGGCAGGTGCAGTTCAAATTTGACCCGCTTCCTACTGAATCGGCGTGAATTTGTCTTTTTCACCAGAGGTGGATCAAAACTTTTGATGCCCAAAAATTTTGTCAATTGTGAATTAAATATGGCCTAGTATTTTATAAAAATGATTTGGTCCAATTTTGCAACAATTATTTGGGAGGTCCTTCACAAAAAACCCTCCTTTTGGGCACTCGAAAAATGGAAAATGGTTTTTTCGTCCAAAGAAAATGAAAACTTCCTTAGCCAACATTGTTTGACATTCCAATATACACCCTTGTGCACAATATGGGATCATTTGAACAAATTATGCCATGAATGTGGCCATAAGATTGATCATTTGGCTTGAAAGCCATTGATCTCCACACGTGATAGCTCGTTTTTTAGAACACTTTTTTTAAATAATTCCCGTATTACAAGTTTGTTATTTTTCCTAGGAACTTGGCCACATATAATGACACAATGCGAAAGTTTCCCAATTTTTTGATTTTTTTGAATTTTTTATGCCCGTTTCAAAATGCGGTCAAAACGGCGGGAATGACCGTTCTTAGCTAGTGGTTGAATCTTGGAATTTTTTTGGTGTTTCTATGATTAAATAGATACTTATGTACCTATAAATGATTTTTGGAAAAAATAAATTGCAAACTACAAGGCAGCTACAGTTCAAATTTGACCCGCTTCCAACTGAACCAGCGGAAATTTGTCTTTTTCATGAGAGGTGGATCAAAACTTTTTACACCCAACCATTTGGTCAATTGCGCATTAAACATGGCCTAGTATTTTATAAAATTGATTTGGTCCATTTTTGCAACAATTATTTGGTAGTTCCTTCACAAAAAACCTCCTTTTAGGCACTCGAAAAATGGAAAATGGTTTTTTCGTCCAAAGAAAATGAAAACTTCCTTAGGCAACATTTTTTCCATTCCAATATGCACCCTTGTGCACAATATGAGATCATTTAAGCAAACTATGCCATGAATCTGGCCATAAGATTGATCATTTGGCTTGAAAGCCATTGATCTCCACACGTGATAGCTCGTTTCTGAGAACACTTTTTAAAATAATTGCCGTATTACAAGTTTATTATTTTTCCTGGGAACTTGGCCACATATAATGACATAATGCGAAGGTTTCCCAATTTTTTGATTTTTTTTGAAATTTTTATGCCCGTTTCAAAATGCGGTCAAAACAACGGGAATGACCGTTCCTAGCTAGTGGTTGAATCTTGGAATTTTTTTGGTGTTTCTCTGATAAAATAGATACTTATGTACCTAGAAATGATTTTTGGAAAAATTAAAGAGCAAACTATGAGGCAGCTGCAGTTCAAATTTGATCCGCTTCGAGCTGAATCGGCGGGAATTTGTCTTTTTCACGAGAGGTGGATCAAAACTTTTTACACCCAACCATTTGGTCAATTGTGCATTAAATATGGCCTAGTATTTTAGAAAAATGATTTTGTCCATTTGCAACAATTATTTGGGAGGTCCTTCACAAAAAAACCTCCTTTTGGGCACTCGAAAAATGGAAAATGGCTCTTTTGTGCAATGAAAGTGAAAACTCCCTTAGGCAACATTGTTTGGAATTCTAAGATGCACCCTTGTGCACAATATGAGGTCATTTGAACAAACTATGCCATGAATGTGGCCATAAGATTGATCATTTGGCTTGAAAGCCATGAATCTTCACGCATGACAGCTCATTTCTGAGAACACTTTTTTAAATAAATTTCCGTATTACAAGTTTATTATTTTTCCTGGAAACTTGGTCATATATAATGACACAATGCGAAGGTTTTCCAATTTTTTGATTTTTTTTGAATTTTTTATGACCGTTTCAAAATGCGGTCAAAACAGCGGGCTTGACCATTTGTATCTGTGTGTGGAATCTTGCAAAACTATTGGCGCATCTCTGATGAAATATATACTTGTGTATCTTAAAATGATTTATGTAAAAAATAAGGAGCAAGATATGAAGTAGGTGTAGTTCAAATTTGACCCAGTCCCAGCTGATTCGGAAGGAAGCCATTTAAATGGCCAAAAATAGGTAGAAAGATTGGAAATGCATTAAAGTTGGTGATCATTCATAAAATGTGGTATAATTTGAGTGAAAATTTTAGTGGTGCCATTTTGCAAAATAATACGGGCAGTTGCTTCACATTTTACTATGTTTTAGCACTTAGAAACTATTTTAAATGACAAAAATATCGAACCAATTAGGATCTCTCACGTGGATCGCCCCGCTCTATGAAATCTAAGTCGTCCATGGCGGATGGATCCAACGTCCACCCTCTCACCCACCCACACCCACCCACTCTCCCCCGCACACCACTCATCCCCCACACACCACTCGTCCCCCGCATGACTTCCCCTCCTCTCTCTCCCAGATCCATACGCCGCCGCCGCCATCGCCATCCCCTCGCCTTCCCGTAGATCCAAAACCACGGCGACGGTCGTGCGGATCGGAAAGCCATGGCAGCGGACCTCATGGATCCATCTCCCTCACCCCCTCAGCCCCCATGCACCCACGCCCGCCACCCCCAACCCTCTCCCTCCCTCTGTGATCTCGATCGGCCCTGCTCTCCACCGCCCACCTCGACTTCGCCGGAGATAGAAGCGTCGCCGCCCAGCGACCACGACTGTCTTGCTCGCCGACGAGCACGGCGCTCCATCAATCTGGCCGGATCCGGCGCGCGCGTGGCCTGTCTAGGGTCTCCGGCCACCAGGACGGGACAACGCCATCGGCTCCCTCGGCTCCGGCGACTGCGATCGTGACCGGCGACTGGCAGCGGGCGTCTCTCCCAGGTAATAGATGAGATCCATCTCCCTCCCGCCTTTCCGTGTCAGATCTGTTCGTGATATGCACTAGATAGTGATGTTGAGGTCAAGAGTTGGTTAGTGGTTGATGGATCTCTTCCGTAGGTTAGGAGCTGGAGGCTATTTCTTGACGGTGCCTCCAGTGCAGCAACGGTTGACACCCTCCTCGTCTTTGTGTAGTTGCAGTCCCCTGAGGCCAACACATAAATACATGCAAGGTATTTTTGTTTCTTGCGCACGTGAGTTAGTTTCAATTGAACTATAGAGCAGGGCTTACAGACGTAGTTGGGGGGTGTCAAGTGCCTACCAGTGTAGCTGAACTTTGTGTAGTCGGAACAGGTTGCATTTTGCATTCGTTGGGGTACTTGGCCATCATACAGCAGTACCGATCGAGTACGGACGTTGTGGAGTACTACTTTATTGTACTAGCATAGAAGTGACAGAGTTTCAGAGTTTCAGAGCAAGGAACAGCCGACAGGGTCGGTACTGGTGTAGAGTTTAGTACTGTGTAGTTTTACCTGAACAGAGTTGTAGACTATACTCTCTAGTTTTTGCTGAACAAAGTTAAAAGATTGTACAATGTGGTTTGTGCTGAACAGAGTTCTATACTGCATTCTATATCTTGTGATGAACAGAGTGTTTCTAGAAGCAAAAGATTCGTTCGGTTGGTAGCTTCATGTGCTAATGTGTGACCAACACGTGACTTGTTTGTAGCGTCTGTTGACAAAAATGTCAGTCATAGTAACTGACAGTGTGCCTTGACATGTTTATATGTTATCATGCTTAGGAATCAACTACTCTGTATATTTTTTGCATCTCTGTCACATCCAATCGTGATTCAGGATGTACTAATTCTTGTATGCTATCCTATTCCTACCAGCATAGAAGTGAAGTGTGTAGGATTGGTATTATGCCCCTGTGTTATTTGTATTCTTCACAGGTTACACGCAGTCAGTCTTCCAAGGTCTGTCGTGCGTCCTGCTAGTGTTCACAGCCTTCCAAGTTCATGGGGGTCTTGTTTGTTTGTTCATGTGATGATTCTTCTACACATTTCATAGTTTCTTCTACATAGGCGCTACATTTTGGGTAAATCCTGTGCAGATTATGAAGTAACTTGGGTGCCTCGGTAACCATCTTCTTCGTTCTTTTGCAGTTGTGGAGACCACGGATGGGACTATCGCAGTTGCTTCTGCGTTTCACGGGCATCAGGAAGGTACTAATTACCATTTCCTCTCTCTAGTTCTTACTCACCACACAACAAGGCAAGGCATATCTGACCATCGCAGGGCCCTTTGCTACATTTGTTGTTCTATGTAATTGGAGAGCTACTCAAAAGGCTTTCTTCCATATTCTTATGTGTTGCTTTATTTAACAGCGGTACATTACAGGGATCACAAGTTCTTGTTGAAAGCGGTAGAAGAGGGAGTTGACTGTGGCCATGGAGGCCTGTTTGGCTCTGACGCCATGGATGCCGCTGCGCTCTCTCATCGTCCTCCTCCCTGACCCCTAGGCACATCGGGCCGCTGTGCTTCTTCTAGTTTCACATGTAGGCTTTTCAAAGGATTTTGGATGCTGATAATATCAACTTAGTTCCTTGAATGTGATATATAGATTCTTCCCTTGTTTTAACTGATTGCCAGAAACTGTACATTCCTAGTTGACAGTCATGAACTTTTATTGTTGGTAATCTAAAATATTCTGCATATTTAGTGTCCAAATACAGTCCAAAGATAAATCTTAGCTGTAAATATTCTGCATATATAGTGTTCAATTTGATCTATAAGATCTGAGTTTATTGTACTATTAATGGTGATAAGATTGCCGCTAGTATATTCTGTACATTTCTTGTTTGGGTCTGGGCTAGAAAATAATGTCAGTTCTGCTCCAGCAAAACTTACCAGTTTCTGCCTTTCCCTACTTTAAACCATCTGAAAAGGCTAGCATGATTATTGAAGCCCATGACCTTTTGCCCATCCATCCTCGAGCTTTTATTTCTGGGGTTTACTTCATCAGAACTTTGTGATGAGTTACCAGCAATGTCCCTTTACCGAAGCCCTGTCATTGTAGTAGGGTTGCCTGCGGGGCAGTCGGCACATGCATGATGCTGCATTCCTGCCAATCATGTTTGCTTAGATGTTTGGCTTCCTACTTTTGTATTGTTTTGTAATGTATTGTTTTGTATTGTCTGCATCCGAGTCTCGATCCTCCTGCACAGCAAGGAGCTGGACCAAGGGGGCAAGCAGCGCTGCTGGTTCCTTGAGACATGTGCAACACATTTAACTTGTAGTACTCCAGTACTCCAGTAATTTTGCTTAGAGTATTTAACAAGGTTGAACTGTACATGTGTGGAGTAATTTTGCTTGGAGTATTTAACAAGATTCAGCAAGATTTAACTTACTTTTCCAGTAAATTAAATGGACATCTTGGATTAGTTAGAAAATCATGAATTATTTGCAGAAATCCATAGAAGTATTGTACTCCAGTGTACATTACTTACATAAACTTGCTTGCAAGCTTATTTTCTGACTTGTATATTCTGGAACTAAAAAAGCTTAGTTAACTTTTGTTAAGTTTCAGTAATATTCAGTGGAGTATTTACTGTAAATTTTGCACATCACAATAATTTCACTTGTTGTTAACTGCTGTAATATTCAGTGGGACCTTGAAATCACATATTTGTTTGGGCATGTGCTATATGTACCATTTTAGAAGTAGTCCACATATTTCTGTCCTGCTATAGTCTTTTTTAAACTTCTTATGAGATTGAAGTATTCGTTCTGATTTCTGGTTTGCTGATTGTTGTAGACAGATGTATGAAACCTCTTAACTGTGGACGACAACTACTTGGGAAGGACCATCATCACCCATCAAGTACGCCATTGAGGTAATTCACCAGTCCCTCCAGCACCAACTATCTATTTTCTCTTGTATGCTTAGGTTTTTCATGTTGTTGTGGTAGCCCCATTGCTGTTGCGTTGAATCTCATGCCAGCGCTGGTGCGCCTGTGGCTTGATGTGCTGTGATCTTTATCTTTGTAGGTCTTGTTTGATGATATGCTTAGATTATGATCATAAGCATGGTGGTTTGATGATGCTGAGGCCAGCTGTTAAACTATGATATAGTTGCTGGAACTGAGCTTAATATTCATGTGTGTATGTGTATGTGTGTCGAGTAAAGTTGTGGTTTGTGCTGCTCCTTTGTAACATGATGAAACAAAGAATGTCCTTTACTCCTTTTTTGAATGGAATGTTCATAATATATTGGCTCCAGTTTTTCTAATTTTTATCAGCTGATTCATGTAACAGGGCGTCCATGGAAGGCCCAGTCCTGACTCTCCAGTGAGTCCGGCATTTGATCACTATTGAAGGAGCTACATGTAGAAGAAGAAAACACTTGTAGAGCTTGTAACTGATTCCCATAGTTGTAGAGCTTGTATCAACTAAGCTTGTATTACGTGTAACTTGTAGAACTTGTAAATGCTACAGCTTGTAGGACGTGTCATTTGTAGAGCTTGTAAATAAGCTTGTATATGCTACAGCTTGTAGGACGTGTCATTTGTAGAGCTTGTATTGAATCTGGCTATTGTTATTTGAAGTATCATGTGTGTTTTTTGCTTGTCAATCTAACTACTGGTTATTTTCTTATTGTCAAACTGAAATATGAAGAATCTGGGCCTAATAGCTAGGACCCACTTATCAGAACCTGACAAGTGGGACCTGTTTGACTAGTGGACCCATTTTATAAAAAAACTAAAACTGTTGTACAAAAAGGCCATGACCCATGAAATAAAAAGGCCGAATTGTTGGGCTTGGCCCATGAAGTCTGACCAAAAATTGACACGAAAAAAATATATAGAAAGGCTGAATTAATGGGCTCGGCCCATATAAACACCCAATTGGACCGGGCTGAATCTTGTGCCACATCAGATTGCCACGTCGGATGCCTACGTGGCCTGGGGAGGCTGCTAGTGACCAAAACGCCACAGTAGACGTATTTTGGTCATAAACGTCTACGACCATTTCAGAAGAAAGGTCGCTATAGTCAGTTTATGACGGCCAGCTTTTGACCTTATGTTTTTGGTCACAAAAAGGTCACAAATGGAAATTTGTGACCATTCAGTGACCAATAGTGGTGGTCACAAGTTGACATATTTCTTGTAGTGTGTGTAACACGTTTACTGTTTTGACTTCTGGTGGAAATTTCTTTTGTTCCCCAGTGTCTTGCTTTGGAGGCTCGTCCTCGTCTTCACTTGGTGTATCCTCCCCCTTGTGTACGACGTTGAGCTTGCCAGACTGCTTGAAGACCCAACATTCTCTGTGGGTATGATTAGCAGGTTTACCAGGGATACTATGGATCTGACATACTTGGTCCAGAATTTTGTTGAGGCTGGACAGTTCATCCCTGGTGCCTTTAGAGGGCGGCTCTTGACCTGGCCGAGAGCTTTTGAATCCGGCGTTTACTGCCGTGCCCTTCATGCTGTCTTCTTTATTCCGGCGTTTGTTATTGTTGTCGCGCCGTGATTTCCCGTTTCCATCTCTAACTTCAGATGTACTGGGGTCGCTGGTGCTGCATCTGGCTAGCCAGCTGTCCTCACCCGCGCAAAAGCGGGTCATGAGGCTTGTTAATGCGGCTATCGTTCTCGGCTTATTTTGGCCGAGGTGTCTGGCGAGCCATTCGTCACGGACGCTATGCTTAAAAGCTGCCAAGGCTTCGGCGTCCGGACAGTCGACAATCTGGTTCTTTTTAGTAAGAAACCTGTTCCAAAGCTTTCGGGTTGACTCTCCGGGCTGTTGAGTTATTTGACTCAAATCGTCCGCATCCGGAGGTCGGACATAAGTCCCTTGAAAATTTGCCTGAAAGGCGTCTTCGAGCTCTTCCCAACTTCCAATGGAGCTTTCGGGGAGGCCTTTAAGCCAGTGACGAGCTGGCCCTTTGAGCTTGAGGGGTAAGTACTTGATGGCGTGGAGATCATCTCCTCGAGCCATATGGATATGAAGGATGTAGTCCTCAATCCAGACCCCAGGGTCTGTTGTTCTGTCGTATGTCTCTATGTTTACGGGTTTGAATCCCTCTAGAAATTCATGGTCCAGTACCTCATCGGTGAAACATAGGGGGTGTGCGGCACCCCTGTAGCTGGGTGTACCACGTTGTTCGGATGTTTGTTGTGTTGCATTTTATTCTGGGGCGCGCTTGCGTGGTCCATAGATGGATCTTATTGCGCCGTCCTTTGGGTGCGAGCCCTCGCATGGGTCGCGTGTTGTATTGTGAGTGGCGTTGTATGCCGCTCTATGTTGGTAGAGGGGTCGTCTATCCGGCCAGGTGGCTGCTTTGATATTTGGTTGTGGGGGGTCTGAGGCCTCCTCATCGAATTCAGGTAGCAACTTCTGCTTTGGGTAGCTCTTGGAGGGGCGATTGTCGCGTACCTCGCTGTTGTGTTGAGTATTTTACTCCATCTGATTTGGAGTGTGTCTTGCGCAGCCTTGAGCCTTTGCTTCAGCTTTTTAAGACTCCTCGCGGTGGCAACAAGCCTTTTACGGGCATTCTGCTGCTCCGGGTGCCTGTCCGGCGTTATGTTGTCCGGACCATTATCCTTGATAGAATTTGTTTGTTCGGTTTGATTATCAGGATTGCCGTTGTCCGGCAGCGGTTCGCCCTGCTCCAGCGCTGGGTCTGTGTGACCGTTATTTCTGTCGAGGCAGGATTTGGGGCGGCGCTTGCGTCGCTGCTTTGACTGCTTCTCGAGGGAACAAGCCTTCGGTGCGTCCTTCCGCTCCTCGTCATCATCTTTTGGTGCGTCCACCATGTATATGTCATATGACAAGGTGCCTTTCCAGGGCCCAATAGGCGCTGGTTCTTCATCGTCTGTTTCATCGGCGTCCATACCGTTGATGTCTTCGGAGTCGAAGTCGAGCATGTCGGTTAAATCGTCGACAGTGGCTACAAAGTGGGTGGTGGGTGGGCTTTGAATTTCTTCATCGTCTGTATCCCAACCTTGCTGACCGTAGTCCGGCCAGGGCTCTCTTGATAAAGAGAGAGACTTTAGTGTCTTCAGAATATCGCTGAAAGTCGAGTGCTAAAAGATGTCTGCGGCAATAAACTCCATGATCGGCGCCCAATCGGATTCGATCGGCAGGGGCGCGGAGGGTTCGGAGTCCGGAGAGGAGTCCGGCTCCTTGGAGTCACGAGTCTCGCGGAGTGTGGGGCTGGTGTTCGGCTCGATCGCCGTTCGAATCGCAGCCCCCGAGGCGGCGTCCAACCACCCATCCTCAATCGGCGCAGTTGGCTCCGAATTAAGGGTCGAAGCCGATGCGGGTGTGGCCTCCAGGGCACTGTTCGGTGGCAGAGCTAGATCATGCTCGTCATGACAGTGCGGCACGCTCGGCAGTGGCTCGAATCCGTCGAAGATCAAGTCCCCGCGGATGTCAGCCGTGTAGTTTAAACTTCCAAATCTGACCTGACGGCCAGGGGCATAGCTTTCGATCTGCTCCAGATGGCCAGGTGAATTGGCCCGTAGTGCAAAGCCGCCGAAGACGAAGATCTGTCCGGGGAGGAAGGTCTCTCCCTGGACTGCATCGCTATTGATGATCGTAGGAGCCATCAAGCCTAACGGCGACGACACAGAGGAACTCTCAATGAAAGCACCACTGTCAGTGTCAAAAGCGGCGGATCTCGGGTAGGGGGTCCCGAACTGTGCATCTAGGTCGGATGGTAAGAGGAGGCAAGGGACACGAAGTTTTACCCAGTTTCGGGCCCTCTTGATGGAGGTAAAACCCTACGTCCTGCTTGATTAATATTGATGATATGGGTAGTACAAGAGTAGATCTACCACGAGATCGGAGAGGCTAAACCCTAGAAGCTAGCCTATGGTATGATTGTTGTTCTGTATGTTGTCCCACGGACTAAAACCCTCCGGTTTATATAGACACCGGAGAGGGTTATGGTTACACAAAGTCGGTTACAATGGTAGGATATCTACATATCCGTATCGCCAAGCTTGCCTTCCACGCCAAGGAAAGTCCCTTCCGGACACGGGACGAAGTCTTCAATCTTGTATCTTCATAGTCCAGGAGTCCGGCTGAAGGTATAGTCCGGCCATCCGGACACCCCCTAATCCAGGACTCCCTCACCTAGTTTATGAGTTGCTTCGTAAGGGGCTGATTTGGATCCATATGTTTCATGCTATGGTTAGGCTTACCTTAATACTTCTTTTGTAGTTGTGGATACTTGCAATAGGGGTTAATCATAAGAGGGATTCTTGTCCAACGAAGGACAGTACCCAAGCACCGGCCCACCCACATATCAAATTATCAAAGTACCGAACGCGAATCATATGAACGTGATGAAAACTAGCTTGACGATAATTCCCATGCGTCCTCGGGAGCGCTTTCCTTTATATAAGAGTTTGTCCAGGCTTGTCCTTTCCTACAAAAAGGTTTGGGCCATCTTGCTGCACCTCATTTACTTTTATTACTTGTTACCCGTTACAAATTACCTTATCACAAAACTATATGTTACCGATAATTTCAGTGCTTGAAGAGAATACCTTACTGAAAACCGCTTATCATTTCCTTCTGCTCCTCGTTGGGTTCGACACTCTTACTTATCAAAAGGACTACGACAGATCCCCTACACTTGTGGGTCATCAGTCATCACCCTTGACGTTTCTAACCTAATTCGCACCGTCTGGCAAGATGCCAAGCACCCACCATGACCTAGGTACTTGTCACCTTTAAACCCATCCAATATCACCTGCCCGATGTACTTCAAATATACTAATAGGTCACTGTTACATGTTATGCAACTAGCAAAAACTAGAAGGACGATGTTTCTTCTGGAGCTAACAGCTTGGCCAACCAAGATCCTGGACTGAGGCATTGCTATGAACTTGTAAGTGCGTCTCTCTCTCTCTTGTATTGTTGTGTGCCTGCCAGCGTGCTTTGCTAGGATTTATGACCAGTAATCCCTTTGTGCAGACAATGATATCCACTATTGGCTGCTGAGGGAGACCTGGATTAGGGGGTCCTCGGACAGCCGGACTATATACTTTGGCCGGACTGTTGGACTATGAAGGTACACGATTGAAGGCTTCGTCCCGTGTCCGGGTGGGACTCTCCTTTGCGTGGAAGGCAAGCTTGGCAATTCGGACATGTAGATCTCCTTCTCTGTAACTGACTGTGTGTAACCCTAGCCCCTCCGGTGTTTATATAAATCGGAGGGTTTAGTTTGTAGGACAAGAACAATCATAATCACAGGCTAGCTTCTAGGGTTTAGCCTCTACGATCTCGTGGTAGATCAACTCTTGTAATACTCATATCATAAAGATCAATCAAGCAGGAAGTAGGGTATTACCTCCATCGAGAGGGCCCAAACCTGGGTAAACATTGTGTCCCCCGCCTCCTGTTACCATTAGCCTTAGACGCACAGTTCGGGACCCCCTACCCGAGATCCGCCGGTTTTGACACCGACATTGGTGCTTTCATTGAGAGTTCCACTGTGCCGTCACGATAAAGGCTTGATGGCTCCTTCGATCATCGGCAACAATGCGATCTGGGGTGAGGTTTTTCTCCCCGGACAGATCTTCATATTCGGCGGCTTCGTACTGCGGGCCAACTCGCTTGGCCATCTGGAGCAGATCGAGAGCTACGCCCCTGGCCATCATGTCTGGTTTGGAAGCTTGAACTATACTGCCGACATCCGCGGAGACTTGATCTTCGACGGATTCGAGCCCATGTCAGGTGCGCCGCACAGTCACGACGAGCATGGCTTAGCCCTGCCGTCGGACGGTGTTCGGGAGATCACACCTGTGGCTACTCCGGCCGTTAATCCGGAGCAGATCGTGCCATCCGAGGACGGGTGGATGGACCCCGCCACGGAGGCCGCACACTCAGCGGTGCTACCTCTTGAGCACTGCGTTGGTTTTCCCCGAAGAGGAAGGGATGATGGAGCAAAGTAGCGTAAGTATTTCCCTCAGTTTTTGAGAACCAAGGTATCAATCTAGTAGGAGGCTACGCGCGAATCCCTCGTACCTGCACAAAACAAATAAATCCTCGCAACCAATGCAAATAGGGGTTGTCAATCCCTATAAGGCCACTTACGAGAGTGAGATCTGATAGATATGATAAGATAATATTTTTGGTATTTTTGTGATAAAGATGCAAAGTAAAATAAAGGCAAAGTAAATAGCAAAGGAAATAAATAAGTAGTAGGAGATTAATATGATGAAGATAGACCCCGGGGCCATAGGTTTCACTAGTGGCTTCTCTCAAGAGCATAAGTATTCTACGGTGGGTGAACAAATTATTGTTGAGCAATTGACAGAATTGAGCATAGTTATGAGAATATCTAGGTATGATCATGTATATAGGCATCACGTCCGAGACAAGTAGACCGACTCCTGCCTGCATCTACTACTATTACTCCACTCGTCGACCGCTATCCAGCATGCATCTAGAGTATTAAGATAAAAACAGAGTAACGCCTTAAGCAAGATGACATGATGTAGAGGGATAGACTCATGCAATATGAAGAAAACCCCATCTTGTTATCCTTGATGGCAACAATACAATACGTGCCTTGCTACCCCTACTGTCACTGGGAAAGGACACCGCAAGATTGAACCTAAAGCTAAACACTTTTCCCATTGCAAGAAAGATCAATCTAGTAGGCCAAACCAAACTGATAATTCGAAGAGACATGCAAAGATAACCAATCATACAATAAAGAATTCAGAGAAGAGTCAAATATTATTCATAGATAGACTTAATCATAAACCCAACATTCATCGGTCTCAACAAACACACCGCAAAAAGAAGATTACATCGAATAGTTCTCCACAAGAGAGGAGGAGAACATTGTATTGAGATCCAAAAAGAGAGAAGAAGCCATCTAGCTACTAACTATGGACCCGTAGGTCTGAGGTAAACTACTCACACTTCATCGGAAGGGCTATGGTGTTGATGTAGAAGCCCTTCGTGATTTATGCCCCCTCCGGTGGAGCTCCGGAACAGGCCCCAAGATGGGATCTCGTGGATACAGAAAGTTGCGGTGGTGGAATTAGGGTTTTGGCTCCGTATATGATCGTTTGGGGGTACGTAAGTATATATAGGAGGAAGGAGTACGTCGGTGGAGCAACAAGGGGCCCACGAGGGTGGAGGGCACGCTTGGGGTAGGCA